>NW_028163317.1:0-17500 GCF_964263955.1 Coregonus lavaretus
CGTGAGATGCTAAATGGTGACTCTGGAAGGAGAGTTTACGGGTCTAACCAGACACCTAGGTATTTGTAGTTGTCCACATATTCTAAGTCAGACCGCCGAGAGTAGAGATTCTAGTCGGGCGGGCGGTGCAAGCAGCGTCGATTGAAGAGCATGCATTTAGTTTTATCTAGCATTTAAGAGCAGTTGGAGGCCACAGAAGGAGTGTTGTATGGCTTGAAGCTCGTTGGAGGTTGTTAACACAGTGTCCAATGAAGGGCCAGATGTATACAAAATGGTGTCATCTGCGTAGAGGTGGATCTGAGAGTCCCTGGCAGCAGAGCGACATCATTGATATACACAGATAATAGAGTCGGCCGAGAATTTAACCCTGTGGCACCCCCATAGAGACTGCCAGAGGTCCAGACAACAGGCCCTCTGATTTGACACATTGAACTCTTTCTGAAAAGTAGTTGGTGAACCAGGCGAGGCAGTCAGTTGAGAAACCAAGGCTATTTAGTCTGCCAATAAGAATGCAGTGATTGACAGAGTCAAAGCCTTGGCCAGGTCGATGAAGACTGCTGCACAGTACTGTATGTTATCAATCGCAGTATTATATTGTTTAGGACCTTGAGTGTGGCTGAGGTGCACCCTGACCAGCTCGGAAACCAGATTGCATAGCGGAGAAGGTCGGTGGGATTCGAATGGTCGGTGATCTGTTTGTTAACTTGGCCTTCAATACTTTCGAAAGGCAGGGTAGGATGGATATAGGTCTGTAACAGTTGGATCTAGAGTGTCACCCCCTTTGAAGAGGGGGGGGGGGGGGGGGGGGGGGGGGGGGCATGGGCAGGTTGCAGCGGAGGGTGCAGAGCTGGTGGCCGGGAGGGGTCGCAGGTGGAAAGCATGGCCAGCCGTAGCAAAATGCTTATTGATATTCTCGATTATTGTAGATTTATCGGTGGTGACAGTGTTCCTAGCCTCAGTGCAGGTGGGTAGCTGGGAGGAGTGCTCTTATTCTCCATGGACTTTACAGTGTCCCAAAACCTTTTGGAGTTAGTGCTACAGGATGCACATTTCTGTTTGAAAAAGCTAGCCTTTGCTTTCCTAACTGATTGTGTATATTGGTTCTTGACTCCCTGAAAAGCTGCATATCGCGGGGGCTGTTCGATGCTAATGCAGTACGCCACAGGATGTTTTTGTGCTGGTCAAGGGCAGTCAAGTCTGGGGTGAACCAGGGGCTATATCTGTTCTTAGTTCTGAATTTTTTGAATGGGGCATGCTTATTTAAGATGGAGAGGAAAGCACTTTGAAGAAAATCCAGGCATCCTCTACTGACGGAATGAGGTCAATATCCATCCCAGGAAACCCGGGCCAGGTCATTTAGAAAGGCCTGCTCGCTGAAGTGTTTTAGGGAGCGTTGACAGTGATGAGGGTGGTCGTTTGACCGCGGACCCATTACGGATGCAGGCAATGAGGCAGTGAGGATTGCTGAGATCCTGGTTGAAGACAGCGGAGGGTATTTAGAGGGTAAATTAGTCAGGATGATATCTATGAGGGTGCCCATGTTTACGGATTTAGGTTGTACCTGGTAGGTTCCTTGATGATTGTGTGGAGATTGAGGGCATCTAGTTTAGATTGTAGGACGGCCGGGGTGTTAAACATATCCAGGTTAGGTCACCAAGCAGTACAAACTCTGAGGATAGATGGGGGGCAAGCAATTCACATATGGTGTCCAGGGCACAACTGGGGGCTGAGGGGGGTCTGTAGCAAGCGGCAACATGTGAGAGACTTATTTCTGGAAAGGTGGATTTTTAGAAGTAGAAGCTCAAACTGTTTGGGCACAGACATGGATAGTATGATAGAGCTATGCATGCAGGCTATCTCTACAGTAGATTGCAACTCCGCCCCCTTTGGCAGTTCTATCTAGATGGAAAATGTTGTAGTTTGGGATTTTTGGTGGCCTTCCTAAGCCAGGATTCAGACACTGCTAGAACATCAGGGTTGGCAGTGTGCTAACGCAGTGAATAACTCAAACTTGGGGAGGAGGCTTCTGATGTTAACATGCAAGAAACCAAGGCTTTTACAGTTACAGAAGTCAACAAATGATAGCGCCTGGGGAGTAGGAGTGATACTGGGGGCTACAGGGCCTGGGTTAACCTCTACATCACCAGAGGAACAGAGGAGGAATATAATAAGTATACGGCTAAAGGCTTTAAGAACTGGTCTTCTAGTGCGTTGGGTACAGAGAATAAACGGGGCAGATTTCAGGGCGTTGTAGAAAAGATTCAGGGCATTATGTACAGACAAGGATATGGAAGGATATGAGTACAGTGGAGGTAAACCTAAGCGTTGGGTAACAATGAAAGAGATAGCATCACTGGAGGCACCGATTGAGCCTGTCTCGGCGTGTATGGGGGGTGGAACAAAGGAACTATTTGAGGCAGTTTGAGAGGGACTTGGGGTTCTACAGTGAAATTGTATAATAAGAACTAACTGGAACAGCAATAGGCAAGGCATATTGACATGGGAGAGAGGCATAAAGCAATCACAGATGTTATTCGAGAGAGCTAAGACAACAACTGGTAATGGCGACGAAAGTTTGGGCTGAGGCTAAACAGATAAACAGGATGGGGTACCGTGTAAAGGAACAGTCCAGCAGGCATCAGATGTGTAGCTGAGTGATCATAACGTCCAGTGAACAGCAATAGGTAAGTCGGGAGCAGTTCGTAGTCTGCTACAGCACAGGTGAGCAGGAGGCACGGCTGTTGATTGCGCGTGCTAGCGGGCTGGTGCTAGCAGATGGATCTTCGTGGTCGTCACAACGGAAAGCCTGTTGAAACTACATCAGACGATTACGTCGGCAGACCAGTCGTGATGGATCGGCGGGGCTCCATGTCGACATTAGGAGGTCCCGTCCGGTTGACATAGAGGTGGATAGCTGGGAGATGGGCCTGGCTCGAGGCTAGCTCAAGGCTAACTGGTGCTAGCTTTGGGACAAGTGGTGATTAGTGGTGATTAGCCAACAACAACATCCATTCAGTTGCAGCTAGCTAGTTGTGATGATCCTGTGTTAAGGTCCAGTGATTCAGTGATTCCGGCAGAAAATCGAAATGCTCTGGGTCGATAGCACGCTGTGCAGACTGGCCGATAATTGTCCAGCTAGAGCTGGCTGGTAGGTAGTGCAGGCCACGGACAGTGGTGAAGACCGCTAACGGTGGCTAATAGCAATAGCTATTAGCAAGTAGCTAGTTAGCTGGCTAGCTGGCTAGTTTCAGTCGTGGGTTCTTGATAAAAGGTATGAAGAAATAATAGAATCCGTTCCACATTGGGTGAGGCGGGTTGCAGGAAAGTATATTTAGTTAAGGATGGAAAGTGAGATAGAGAAATATATACGAAAAAAGACAAAAAAACTAAAAAACTGACTATTTACACGAGGACACAACATAATACACGACCGCACTGCTACGCCATCTTGGGGTATAAGAGATCATACAAAAGATTTTGCTGTGACTTATGTGGATGATGTAAAAAATATTTGTTGGTCTGATGTGATTAATATGGAGCATCCAGACGCTGCACTTGCTGAATTTATGAAATTGCTTCTTCCAATTAAACATGCATCTGTTAAGAAACTGACTGTTAGAACTGTTAAGGCTCCATGATGAGGAATTGAAAAACTGTCTGGTAGAAAGAGACGGGGCAAAAGGAGTAGCTAATAAGTCTGGCTGCACATCTGACTGGTTGACTTACTGCAAATTGAGAAATTATGTGACTTATGGTCCTCTGTAGCTCAATTGGTAGAGCATGGTGCTTGTAACGCCAGGGTAGTGGGTTCGATCCCTGGGACCACCCATACGTAAAAATGTATGCACACATGACTGTAAGTCGCTTTGGATAAAAGCGTCTGCTAAATGGCATATTATTATTATTTAAACTCAACAAAAAGAAGAAGAAACTGTATTATGAAGCCAAGATCAATGATATAAAGAATGATGGGGAAAAAATGTTGGAGTACTTTAAATGAAATTAAGGGCAGAATGACAAATTCAACTCCATCTTTCATCAAATCAGATGGCGTTTTCATCACAAAACCATTTGATGTTTCCAATTATTTTAATGATTACTTAATTAGCAAAGTGGGCAAACTTAGGCAGGAAATGCCAACAATGAACAGTGAGCCATCGTACTCATGCATAAAAAAACAAATAATAAAATAAAAGCATTGCAAGTTAGAATTTTGTAAAGTTAGTGTGGGAGAGGTGGAAAAATGATTGTTATCGATCAATGATGACAAACCTCCTGGCATTGACAACTTAGATGGAAAGCTACTGAGGATGGTAGCTGACTCTATAGCCACTCCAATATGTCATATCTGAGCCTAGAGGAAAGTCTTCCCTCCAGTCTTCAGGCCTGGAGGGAAGCCAATGTAATTCCGCTACCCAAGAATGGTAAAGCGGCCTTTACTGGTTCTACAGCAGACCTATAAGCTTGCTGCCAGCTCTTAGCAAACTGTTGGAAAAAATTGTGTTTGACCAAATACAATTGCTATTTCCCTGTAAACAAATTAACAACAGACTTTCAGCCTGCTTATAGGGAAGGGCACTCAACATGTACTGCGCTGACACAAATTACTGATGATTGGTTGAAAAAAATTGATAATAAGAAGATTGTGGGAGCTGTACTGTTAGATTTCAGGGCAGCTTTTGATA
Organism: Coregonus lavaretus; assembly: GCF_964263955.1. NCBI lineage: Eukaryota > Metazoa > Chordata > Actinopteri > Salmoniformes > Salmonidae > Coregonus > Coregonus lavaretus. Next base: position 4,686 of record NW_028163317.1, read on the forward strand.
TTATTGACCATAACCTGTTGTTGAAAAAACGTATGTGTTATGGCTTTTCAACCTTAGCTCTGAATCCACAATATGGCAATCTATCTAATATAACTCAAAGGGTTTTCTTTAATGGAAGCTTCTCTAATGTCAAACATGTAAAGTGTGGTGTACCACAGGGCAGCTCTCTAGGCCCTCTACTCTTTTCAATTTTTACCAATGACCTGCCACTGGCATTAAACAAAGCATGTGTGTCCATGTATGCTGATGATTAAACCATATACACATCAGCAACCACAGATAATGAAGTCACTGAAACCCTTAACAAAGAGTTGCAGTCTGTTTTGGAATGGGTGGCCACTATTATTATTATTTTAATTTTTTAACATTTATTTAACCTGGCAAGTCAGTTAAGAACAAATTCTTATTTACAATGACGGCCTACACCGGCCAAACCCGGACGACTCTGGGCCAATTGTGTGCCGCCCTATGGGACTCCCAATCACGGCCGGTTGTGATACAGCCTGGAATCGAACCAGGGGGTCTGTAGTGATACCTCAAGCACTGCAAGGAAAGACCTAGTTAAGCTGCAGTTGGCCCAAAACAGAGCGGCACGTCTTGCTCTTCATTGTAATCAGAGGGCTAATATAAATACTATGCATGCCAGTCTCTCTTGGCTAAGAGTTGAGGAGAGACTGACTGCATCACTTCTTCTTTTTATAAGAAATATTAATGTGTTGAAAATCCCAAATTGTTTGCATAGTCAACTTACACACGGCTCTGACACAAACACTTACCCCACTAGACATGCAACCAGGGGTCTTTTCACAGTCCCCAAATCCAGAACAAATTCAAGAAAGTGTACAGTATTATATAGAGCCATTATTGCATGGAACTCCGTTCCATCTCATATTGCTCAAATAAACAGCAAACCTGGTTTCAAAAAACAGATAAAGCAACACCTCACGGCACAACGCCTCTCCCTATTTGACCTAGATAGTTTGTGTGTATGTATTGATATGTAGGCTACGTGTGCCTTTTAAAAAAAAGATTGTAGTTCTGTCCTTGAGCTGTTCTTATCTATTAATGTTCTGTATTATGTCATGTTTCATGTTTTGTGTGGACCCCAGGAAGAGTAGTTGCTGCTTTTGCAACAGCTAATGGGGATCCTAATAAAATACCAAATACCAAATCGCTGGCCAATGTTGGTTGCAATTGAGATCAGCTGTGCGGGCGATTTTAGCGCATATTGATGGTTTAACGAGAGATCAGATGGCGATAATCTGGTGGCTTTCGATGGTTGCAATTGGCCCACTGTATTTTCCTCCTGTCCCCTACTGTACAAGTAAAGAACCATTCCTCAGCACAGAAGGTCAACCGCTTTTCTATAAATATCTTTGCTGCCTGACCTGCCATTCAAAGAGCCTTACTGCCAGCATAAAGCATAAGGCATGCATATCCATAAAGATTTTTACAATCCAAGTTGCGTTTTAAAGGCCACATGAGGGGAACAATAGGTGCTGATAATGAGGGGAACACTCACCGGCATAGCACACACCCCCGCAAGGAGTGGGGGCCCCCAACCCCCCCCCCCCCCCCCCCCCCCCCCCCCCAAGCCTGGAAATGCCCTTGTACGAAGAAAAAGATCCCAATTTCAAACTCTCCCAAAAAGTTATAATATTCTAATAACTGGCAATAATGGATATTAACTGAACATTTTTCTTATGTAGATTCTTGTAATAGCCCAATGTGACTTTAAATAATATTTATTTAAAAACTGTGATTCCTAAAAGCTGTTTCCAGAGATTTGGTCAACTCTGTCAGAATTGTCTAAAATCCTAAATTAATCAGGAATGTTTTTATTGGGGATTTTCAAATGAAACATTTTCCATATTTTACAAATGTTTGTATTGAACTTTTATTTTTAGAGGCAAAAATATGTCTGTTTTGAGTATCTGTTGTCAACTCAGTCAGTGGCTTGTCAACTCCATCAATATTTTTGTGTCAATATTCTACAAAAATATTTTAAGACCTAAGCGATAATGTTTGCTTTATAAATGTTGTTTTATGTTCTAAATCTAGAAAAACATGCCAAAATGCTAACGAAATTAGCCCTGGAGCGTTTAATAGTGCTATAAATAGTGCTATAAATGTTAGTAAATAATAATAATAATATGCCATTTAGCAGACGCTTTTATCCAAAGCGACTTACAGTCATGCATGCATACATTTTTGTGTATGGGTGGTCCCGGGGCTCAAACCCACTACCTTGGCGTTTCAAGCGCCGTGCTCTACCAGTTGAGCTACAGAGGACCACCCATGCTGATAATGAGGGAAACACCAGGTGCTGATAATGAGGGAAACACCAGGTGCTGATAATGTTAGAATTAAACACAAGTAGCCTAGCGGGCTAAGAGCATTGGGCCAGTAACTGAAAGGTTGCTGGTTCGAATCCCTGACCTGGCAAGGTGGAAAAATCTGCTGTATTGTCCTTGAGCAAGGCAGTTAACCCAATGTGGACGTTGATTAATGCAGCCCCCTGCACCTCTCTGATTCAGAGGGGTTGGGTTAAATGCGGAAGACACATTTCGGTTGAATGCATTCTGTTGTGCACCTGACTAGTTATCCCCTTTCCCCGTTGGACAATAATTGTAAAAATTGAAATGCCTTTTATTGTGTCTGACTGAGTTGACATCCAGTTAGTTGCATTTTCTGATATACACTGTATATATTTTTTATTATGAGGTTGTTCCTTTACATGGTGTGATAGCATGTGAGATTGTCCCGTCTTTCAAGAATCCCTGAGCTCTAAAATAGCAACATTTTCTCTCAGCCTCATGGCAAAATAGTAACTGCGCTACACCACTGGGAACACCAGGTGCTGATAATGAGGGAAACACCAGGTGCTGATAATGAGGGAAACACCAGGTGCTGATAATGAGGGAAACACCAGGTGCTGATAATGAGGGAAACACCAGGTGCTGATAATGAGGGAAACACCAGGTGCTGATAATGAGGGAAACACCAGGTGCTGATAATGAGGGAAACACCAGGTGCTGATAATGACGGAAACACCAGGTGCTGATAATGAGTGAAACACCAGGTGCTGATAATGAGTGAAACACCAGGTGCTGATAATGAGTGAAACACCAGGTGCTGATAATGAGGGAAACACCAGGTGCTGATAATGAGGGAAACACCAGGTGCTGATAATGAGTGAAACACCAGGTGCTGATAATGAGTGAAACACCAGGTGCTGATAATGAGTGAAACACCAGGTGCTGATAATGAGTGAAACACCAGGTGCTGATAATGAGGGAAACACCAGGTGCTGATAATGAGGGAAACACCAGGTGCTGATAATGAGGGAAACACCAGGTGCTGATAATGAGGGAAACACCAGGTGCTGATAATGAGTGAAACACCAGGTGCTGATAAATGAATAAAAAAATGTAAGACGTATAAGAATTAGCTGACTTACAGGAAAATGTATAATAATTGGGCCATAGGAAAACAACATGCATGTTTTAGTTACTTTATAAAAAATTGATTGAGCTCGCAGTATAACTAAGCCTGCCATTAAGAGTCCATGTCGGACTGACCAAAGTCAACAGGAAGCTGTGAGTGTTCAACCAAAGCCCCCATGGTGTGTGTGTGCGAGTCTGAAAATGCTTTTGCCAGAATTGTGGGGAGGATTTATGTAACCTAATTAAGGACAGAAACCACCACATAAAAAAAAAACACAGAATGTGGTGGATACTGGTGTGTGTGTGTGTGTGTGTGTGTGTGTGTGTGTGTGTGTGTGTTTGTGCGTCTGTGCACCCACCTAAAAGGTCAGGCTAAAGGTTAAATGGTACTCTCTGGGAGGGATCCCCAGGGCCCTCTCCTATTGATGACCTCACAACCGTTGTGATGTTGATAAGCTCTGATCAACAGGACTGATACAAGCCAGGCCCTGGCTTCTGAGGGAGAGGGGAATGTCTTTCTGCCTGGCCCCCAGAGGGAGGCAGCCAGGTCAGGATAATGTCTTTCAGCTTGGCCTCCAGAGGGAGGCAGCCAGGTCAGGATAATGTCTTTCAGCCTGGCCTCCAGAGGGAGGCAGTCAGTCAGGCATAGCCACGGGAAGATGTTTGGGGGTGGCAGCCAGGTCAGGGTAGAAGTCAACACCCAGAGCTCCTACATGAACCTACCAACTCTAACCCCAGCAGTTCATACAGACTTTAAAGCCAGGGTCAACTCACTGTGCCTGTTAACCATTTTCTGTGGTGAAGGTTAGCTAAACCTCTTTTATTTACCTATGCTGTGATATCCAATGTGTGCTTACCTTTCTCTGGTATAGTGAATGTTAATTTACCTGTCGACTGTGTAGTAAAGGTATATTTACCTGTGATTTGTATGGTAAAGGTGAGTAGTTTACCTGTAGTTTGAGTGGTAAAGGTGAGTAGTTGATCTGTAGTCTGTATGGTAAAGGTGAGTAGTTTACCTGTAGTTTGTATGGTAAAGGTGAGTAGTTTACCTATAGTTTGTATGGTAAAGGTGAGTAGTTTACCTGTAGTTTGAGTGGTAAATGTGAGTAGTTTACCTGTAGTTTGAGTGGTAAAGGTGAGTAGTTTACCTTTAGTTTGAGTGGTAAAGGTGAGTAGTTTACCTGTAGTTTGAGTGGTAAAGGTGAGTAGTTTACCTGTAGTTTGAGTAGTAAAGGTGAGTAGTTTACCTTTAGTTTGAGTGGTAAAGGTGAGTAGTTTACCTGTAGTTTGAGTGGTAAAGGTGAGTAGTTTACCTGTAGTTTGAGTGGTAAAGGTGAGTAGTTTACCTGTAGTTTGAGTGGTAAAGGTGAGTAGTTTACCTGTAGTTTGAGTGGTAAAGGTGAGTAGTTTACCTGTAGTTTGTATGGTAACGGTGAGTAGTTTACCTGTAGTTTGAGTGGTAAAGGTGAGTAGTTTACCTGTAGTTTGAGTGGTAAAGGTGAGTAGTTTACCTGTAGTTTGTATGGTAATGGTGAGTAGTTTCCCTGTAGTTTGAGTGGTAAATGTGAGTAGTTTCCCTGTAGTTTGAGTGGTAAATGTGAGTAGTTTACCTGTAGTTTGAGTGGTAAATGTGAGTAGTTTACCTGTAGTTTGAGTAGTAAAGGTGAGTAGTTTACCTGTAGTTTGAGTGGTAAATGTGAGTAGTTTACCTATAGTTTGAGTGGTAAATGTGAGTAGTTTACCTGTAGTTTGAGTGGTAAAGGTGAGTAGTTTACCTGTAGTTTTTGTGGTAAAGGTGAGCTGGGCACGGCCACTCTTCAGGCGTTTCTGTCCCCAGTAGGAGATGGCCTGGACCTGGATCAGGTAAGAGGTACCTGGCAGCAGACCCTGGAGATCCATCTCACACACAGCCTGACAGAGACACAGATAATACACAGACACAACATAGTCATTATAGTCACAGCACCATAGAAATCCTATTCAATTACTAGAGGAGCTATATCATCAACCCTCAAAGTTCCAGAATGGTATGATAATGGCAGCCATCTTGGTCAGGTAGAAATCCAAACCAATCTAATTGGAATGAATGGCAGTAGAGGCAGAGGTAATGCTTTTACTTATTTATACAGGAAAATAAAAGTAAGGCATGTAATATTTCAGAAATTGTCACCTTAAAATATTGTCATATAATTATTATAAATACAGTTCATACAGGTTTTATACACATTTTTGGTATAATTAGCCTTTAAAATACATTGAACATAAATTTAAATGCAACATGCAACAATTTCAAAGATTTTACAGTTCATATAAGGAAATCAGTCAATTGAAATACATTCATTAGGCCCTAATCTATGGATTTCACATGACTGGGAATACAGATATGCATCTGTTGGTCACAGATACCTTTAAAAAAAGGTAGGGGCGTGGATCAGAAAACCAGTCAGTATCTGGTCTGACCACCATTTGCCTCATGCAGCGTGACACATCTCTTTCGCATAGAGTTGATCAGGCTGTTGATTGTGCCTTGTGGAATGTTGTCCCACTCCTCTTCAATGGCTGTGAGACGTAGCTGGATATTGGCGGGAACTGGAACACGCTGTCGTACACGTCGATCCAGAGCATCCCAAACATGCTAAATGGGTGACATGTCTGGTGAGTATGCAGGCCATGGAAGAACTGGGACATTTTTAGCTTCCAGGAATTGTATACAGATCCTTGCGACATTGGGCCGTGCATTATCATGCTGAAACATGAGGTGACGGCGGCGGATGAATGGCACGACAATGGGCCTCAGGAATTTGTGCATTCAAATTGCCATAGATAAAATGCAATTGTGTGCGTTGTCCGTAGCTTATGCCTGCCCATACTGTACCATAACCCCACCACCCCCATGGGGCACTCTGTTCACAACGTTGACATCAGCAAACCTCTCACCCACACAACACCATACACATTGTCTGCCATCTGCCCGCTACAGTTGAAACCGGGATTCATCCATGAAGAGCATACTTCTCCAGCGTGCCAGTGGCCATCAAAGGTGAGCATTTGCTCACTGAAGTCGGTTATGACACCGAACTGCAGTCAGGTCAAGACCCTGGTGAGGATGACGAGCACGCAGATGAGCTTCCCTGAGACGATTTCTGACAGTTTCTGCAGAAATTCTTCGGTTGTGCAAACCCACTGTTTCATCAACTGTTCAGGTGGCTGGTCTCAGACGATCCCACAGGTGAAGAAGCCGGCTGTTGAGGTCCTGGGCTGGCGTGGTTACACGTGGTCTGCGGTTGTAAGGCCGGTTGGACGTACTGCCAAATTCTCTAAAACGCAGTTGGAGGTGGCTTATGGTAGAGAAATGAACATTTAATTATCTGGCAACAGCTCTGGTAGACATTCCTGCAGTCAGCATGCCAATCGTACGCTCCCTCAAAACTTGAGACATCCCCAGCACAAGGTGCACCTGTGTAATGATCATGCTGTTTAATCAGCTTCTTGATATGCCACACCTGTCAGGTGGATGGATTATCTTGGCAAAGGAGAAATGCTCACTAACAGGGATGTAAACCAACATTTTAGAGAAATCAGCTTTTTGTGTGTATGGAACATTTCTGGGATCTTTTATTTCAGCTCATGAAACACGGGACCAACGCTTTACATGTTGCGTTTACATACTGAACAAAAATATAAAGGTAAAGTGTTGGTCCCGTGAGATGAACAGACATTCAAGGCTGTCATCTTTTCAAACTAATTCCTCCCATAAACTCACTTCTAGCCACTGCACTGCTGACACAAAGCTTACATCAACCTGAAGGCCATGAACTGTTTCATTGATCTTAGAAAGCGCAGGTCCATGTCCTACAGTAGCAACCTTCTATGAATAACCTTATGGCTGTGGAACCCTATTCAGGCAGGTCATATACCATGAAGAATAAGAAGGAAGGAAGTTGTTTAACAGTATTAGAACCAGAACCCATGGCATTAGAATCCATTCTAATTCTATGATTGGAACAAAGCATAGCGCTCCGTTCGACACAGTTCCAAACGCTGCCAGTAAGTGTTTTATGTGCCCAGCCTGACTGATGAAGGCTAGCCAGGTATGGAACCATGGCTGTTAGCTGAGAATACCCATTACAGGCCAAAGGGTCAGATCAACTCTCTGCTTCTCATGACGGGCATCTTTTAACAAGAGAGCTATATCCATCATCTGTGGACTGGCAGTGTTTTGGCCAGTTTAAAATCATTCAGACATACCACCACTCTGAGCGACCGCTGGAAGTGATCTCTGACTCTATCATCCTGATTGATAATCTCCACACACACACACACACACACACACACACAAACAGAGAGAGTGAGCTGTTTTCCATTATGTGTTTGAGTGACAGCACATCAAAATAAGGTTGAAAGTGTTCCTGACTGCTCATTTACCCTGGTTCATAGGTAGACAAAACATGATAGACAGACAGATAACAAGAGATGCTAATGCAACGCTAAGAGTTAGGTGAAAGTGGGGTTGAGTATTTCCATAGCCCTATCACAGGAGGTTTGTGGCACCTAAATTGGGGACGGATGGGCTCGTGGTAATGGTTGGAGCGGCATGAGTGGAATGGTATCAAATACATTGGTTTCCATGGTTTCCATGGTTACTATGGTTTCTATGTGTTTGATGCCATTCCATTTGTTCCACTCCAGACGTTATTATGACCGTCCTCCCCTCAGCAGAACCCTATGTATAGCCAAAACATACACTCCACTACAGCCGTCTCTGTGTGTGTGCGCTCGGGTGTGTGGAAAGACGCAGGGGGATTGTGATTTGTGTTGGTCTGTAATACCGCAGCCGTGGACATGTTCTGATTTGCCATTACTAGAAGCTGTCTACCTCTGCAACAGCGACAAATGGACTCTTAACTTCGGAGAAAACAAGAGGAGAAAGCCAAGATAGGGTGGAGGGAATCTGCTTGGCACTGCTATCAACAGCATGATCAACAGCCTGATCAACAGTCTGATCAACAGCCTGATCAACAGTCTGATCAACAGTCTGATCAACAGCCTGATCAACAGTCTGATCAACAGTCTGATCAACAGCCTGATCAACAGCCTGATCAACAGTCTGATCAACAGCCTGATCAACAGTCTGATCAACAGCCTGATCAACAGCCTGATCAACAGTCTGATCAACAGTCTGATCAACAGCCTGATCAACAGTCTGATCAACAGCCTGATCAACAGTCTGATCAACAGCATGATCAACAGTCTGATCAACAGCCTGATCAACAGCCTGATCAACTGCCTGATCAACAGCCTGATCAACAGTCTGGTTCATATAAGTGGGCCTACAGTATGAGAGGGATGAAATGTGTTCCTATCCAGATGGGAGGGTGATGTGTTCCTATTCATATAGGAGGGTGATGTGTTCCTATCCAGATGGGAGGGTGATGTGTTCCTATGGCTGCATGCATATGTGTGTATGCGAACATGTATGTGAGTGTATGCGAACATGTATGTGAGTGTATGCGTGTGTTTGTGTGTGTATGTGTGTGTTTGTTTGTGTGTGTGTGTTTGTGTGTTTGTGTGTGTGTGTTTGTGTGTGTGCGTGTGTGTGCGTGTGCATGTGTATGTGTGCGCGTGTGTGTGTGCGTGCGTGCGCGTGTGTGTGCGTGCGTGCGCGTGTGTGTATGTTTGTGTGTGTGCGTGTGTGTGTATGTGTGTGTGTGTGTGTTTGTGTGTGCGTGTGCGCGCGTGTGTGTGTGTGTGTGTGTGTGTGTGTGTGTGTGTGTGTGTGTGTGTGTGTGTGTGTGTGTGTGTGTGTGTGTGTGTGTGCATGTGTGCGTGTGTGTGTGTGTTTGGTAGCTAAATGAAGTGTGTATATTCATGATTATTAATAAAATACTAAATTGAGGTCAACACATCATTCACATTATTATCAATCAGTTTTCTAAATCTCAGTCTCCGTGTTGTTTGACAAGAGTCGTTGGAGTCTAATTATAACGCAGTTAAACCACATTCAGTTGACATGTTTTTGGTTCACCTGCCACATGAAGGTGGAACAAGCTCCCTCACGACGCCAGGACAGCGGAGTCACTCACCACCTTCCGGAGACACTTGAAACCCCACCTCTTTAAGGAATACCTGGGATAGGATAAAGTAATCCTTCTACCCCCCCTTACCCCACCCCCCCCCAACAAAAAAAAAACATATTGTAAAGTGGTTATCCCACTGGCTATAAGGTGAATGCACCAATTTGTAAGTCGCTCTGGATAAGAGCGTCTGCTAAATGATGTAAATGTAAATGTAAAACAGTAGCTCTTTATCCGAGAATATTCTGTGAAATGGAGCGTTGCCTCGCACCAGAAGTCGGGTGTACTAGTTAAATCCAATATGGTAATCAGAACCATGCGAGAGCCGTTGGTTAACGGGAGAACGGTTAAGTTACCATAAAACACGCAGCTGCTGCTTTTGTTCTCTGAGCTTTTGTAGAGAAATAACTCCAGAGGACAGCACTTTATTAAAACCCCAGGTGCTGCTGCCATGTGTGTAACTCTGTACGGCTACAGCACCTGCATGACTTCTGCAGTCTGCACAAAACAGCAGGAGACAACACACACACTCCCACTCCCTCTGAGAAGGGTGACTACAGCCACACATCGGCATATGCAGTTACAGTAGATCTGAGTGCATTGTTTTTGCAGGCAAGGGTTACAGAGTTGAGCGAGCTTGGATAGTTTAGTAGGGCTCCCTTGTTTAAAGTTTGTAGAGAAAATAGAATGTTTGTGTGTATTCTCTTACTCCTTGGGTGACCCGGGCGTTGTCCTTTCTGTCCTGTGCCGAGGGGCGAAGGGCGTGGCGGGCGCTACAGGTGACCTTGTAGTGGTGAACAGGAAGGTCTCCCTCTTTGGGGGGGTCCCAGAGGATCTGTACCCCTACACTGCTGCCGTCCCTCCCCTGGGTCTCGTTCCCAGCACGAACACTCTGGGGGGCCTCTGGGGGGAATGGGTCTGGGGAAAGAGAGTTGAGGGATGGTTAGTACTCTTCATCGTTATCCTATAACATCACTGAGCTAATGGGGTATCGCGACAGAAGAGGTGAAGGAGAGGTCACTGAGCTAATGGGGTATCACGACATTAGAGATGAAGGAGAGGTCACTGAGCTAGTGGAATATCACGACAGAAGAGGTGAAGGAGAGGTCACTGAGCTAATGGGGTATCACGACAGAAGAGGTGAAGGAGAGGTCACTGAGCTAATGGGGTATCACGACAGAAGAGGTGAAGGAGAGGTCACTGAGCTAATGGGGTATCACGACAGAAGAGGTGAAGGCGAGGTCACTGAGCTAATGGGGTATCACGACAGAAGAGGTGAAGGAGAGGTCACTGAGCTAATGGGGTATCACGACATTAGAGATGAAGGAGAGGTCACTGAGCTAGTGGAATATCACGACAGAAGAGGTGAAGGAGAGGTCACTGAGCTAATGGGGTATCACGACAGAAGAGGTGAAGGAGAGGTCACTGAGCTAATGGGGTATCACGACAGAAGAGGTGAAGGAGAGGTCACTGAGCTAATGGGGTATCACGACAGAAGAGGTGAAGGCGAGGTCACTGAGCTAATGGGGTATCACGACAGAAGAGGTGAAGGAGAGGTCACTGAGCTAATGGGGTATCACGACAGAAGAGATGAAGGAGAGGTCACATAGCTAATGGGGTATCACGACAGAATAGATGAAGGAGAGGTCACTGAGCTAGTGGAATATCACGACAGAAGAGGTGAAGGAGAGGTCACTGAGCTAATGGGGTATCACGACAGAAGAGGTGAAGGAGAGGTCACTGAGCTAATGGGGTATCACGACAGAAGAGGTGAAGAAGAGGTCACTGAGCTAATGGGGTATCACAACAGAAGAGGTGAAAGAGAGGTCACTGAGCTAATGGGGTATCACGACAGAAGAGGTGAAGGAGAGGTCATTGAACTAATGGGGTATCACGACAGAAAAGGTGAAGGAGAGGTTACTGAGCTAATGGGGTATCACAACAGAAGAGTTGAAAGAGAGGTTAGTATATTGTGAAAAGATAGTGATTACTGTACTTCTACAAATAAAAGATGCCAATGAAAATAAATTCTCTGCTGCCCCAGAAATGTTAAATATTTTATTGAAGCAGTGAAGCAGTGACAGCGCTTCGACCGACATGGTTCTTGGTCAGCTTGAACGTTGGACATATACTATACATCATCATCTAGTCAAACATTCACTTATTCCACTCACAAAAAGGTGCCCCTGAAATTGCTCAAAAAAATCTCTGCAATGTTCCACACTAAACACGTACAGTCCATTCACAGTGTGACGGTGTATAATATACGAGCTGAATCTACACTACCAGTCAAAGGTTTAGACACACCTACTCATTCAAGGGTTTTTCTTTATCTTTACTATTTTCTACTGTCACGCCCTGGCTCTGGGGACTATTTTATGTTGAGCCAGGGTGTTAGTTTCTATGTTGTAGTTTCTATGTGTTTATTCTAGATCGTTTAGATCTATGTTGGCCAGGGTGGTTCCCGATCAGAGGCAGCTGTTGCTCGTTGTCTCTGATTGGGAACCATACTTAGGCAGCCTGTTTTGCACAGTTATTTGTGGGATCTTGTTCTTTATAGGTTTGTGTTTGTGAACCTTTAGACTTCACGTATCGTTTTGTTGTTTTGTTGATTGTATTAAGTACTCATTAAAAGATGTACGCCTATCACGCTGCGCCTTGGTCCGGTTCTTACGACGATCGTAACATCTACATTGGAATCATGTAGTAAACAAAAAAGTGTTAAACAAATCAAAATATATTTTATCTTTGAGATTCTTCTAATAGCCACCCTTTGCCTTGATGACAGCTTTGCACACTGCTTTTCCTTCACTCTGCGGTCCGACTCAACCCAAACCATCTCAATTGGGTTGAGGTCGGGGGATTGTGGAGGCCAGGTCATCTGATGCAGCACTCTATCACTCTCCGTCTTGGTAAAATAGCCCTAACACAGCCTGGAGGTGTGTTGGGTCATTGTCCTGTTGAAAAACAAAACATAGTCCCACTAAGCCCAAACCAGATGGGATGGCGTATCGCTGCAGAATGCTGTGGTAGTCATGCTGGTTAAGTGTGCCTTGAATCCCCACACCATAACACCTCCTCCTCCATGCTTTACGGTGAGAAATACACATGCGGAGATCATCCGTTCACCCACACGCGAAACTGCGGTTGGAACCAAAAATCTCCAATTTGGACTCCAGACCAAAGGACACATTTCCACCGGTCTAATGGCCATTGCTCGTGTTTCTTGGCCCAAGCAAGTCTCTTCTTCTTATTGGTGTCCTTTAGTAGTGGTTTCTTTGCAGCAATTCGACCA
>NW_028163317.1:22500-35000 GCF_964263955.1 Coregonus lavaretus
TACGGTTTGCAAACTGCACATGGGGACAAATCTGGTCTGATGAAACAAAAATATAACTGTTTGGCCATAATGACCATCGTTATGTTTGGAGGAAAAAGGGGGTGGCTTGCAAGCCGAAGAACACCATCCCAACCGTGAAGCACGGGGGTGGCAGCATCATGCTGTGGGGGTGCTTTGCTGCAGGAGGGACTGGTGTACTTCACAAAATAGATGGCATCATGAGGAAGGAAAATTATGTGGATATATTGAAGCAACATCTCAAGACATCAGTCAGGAAGTTAAAGCTTGGTCGCAAATGGGTCTTCCAAATGGACAATGACCCCAAGCATACTTCCAAAGTTGTGGCAAAATGGCTTAAGGACAACAAAGTCAAGGTATTGGAGTGGCCATCACAAAGCCTTGACCTCAATCCTATAGAAAATGTGTGGGCAGAACTGAAAAAGTGTGTGCGAGCAAGGAGGCCTACAAACCTGACTCAGTTACACCAGCTCTGTCAGGAGGAATGGGCCAAAATTCACCCAACTTATTGTGGGAAGCTTGTGGAAGGCTACCCGAAACGATTGACCCAAGTAAAAAAATGTAAAGGCAATGCTACCAAATACTAATTGAGTGTATGTAAACTTCTGACCCACTGGGAATGTGATGAAAGAAATAAAAGCTGAAATAAATCATTCTCTCTACTATTCTTCTGACATTTCAAATTCTTAAAATAAAGTGGTGATCCTAACTGACCTAAGACAGGGAATATTTACTAGGATTAAATGTCAGGAATTGTGAAAAACTGAGTTTAAATGTATTTGTGTGACACTCTGGCTCCGGGACTTTTGTATTTGAGCCAGGGTGTATTTGTTTTGTGGGGTTTTGTTGTGGGGTTTTGTTGTATAGGGTGTATTCGTTTGGTTGTGTTTTGGGTGAGTTATTTGTGGTGTCGTGTGACTCCCAATCGGAGGTAACGAGTGTCAGCTGTCGGCTCGTTATCTCTGATTGGGAGCCATATTTAAACTGTTTGTGTTCTCATGAGGGTTGTGGGTTTTTGTTCCTTTTGGTCAGTGTACCGTGGACTTCATTGAGTCGTCTTTTGTTTGTAGTTCTATTACGTTTATTTAATAAAGTCATGTTTCTTGGACACGCTGCGCCTTGGTCATACTTGGACGACATAGACGACCGTGACAGAAAAACCCACCTTAACAGGACCAAGCAGCGTGTCAAGCGGCAACAGTATCCACCTATAAAGGATTCATGGACATGGGAGGAGATACTGGATGGAAAGGGTCCTTGGGCACAACCGGGAGAATATCGCCGCCCTCGTGAAGAGCTGGAGGCAGCTAAAGCCGAGAGGAGGTGGTATGAGGAGGCAGCACGGAGTCGAGGCTGGAAGCCCGTGGGTACTACCCAAAAATTTCTTGGGGGGGGGCTAAAAGGGAGTGTGGCGAAGTCAGGTAGGAGACCTGCGCCTACTCCCTGGACTGACCGTGGAGAGCGAGAGTACGGGCAGACACCGTGTTACGCAGTAGAGCGCATGGTGTCTCCTGTACGCAGGCATAGCCCGGTTCGGTACATTCCAGCTCCACGTATCGGCCGGGCTAGATTGAGCGTTGAGCCGGATGTCATGAAGCCGGCCCAACGCATCTGGCCACCAGTGCGTCTCCTCGGGCCGGCTTACATGGCACCAGCCTTACGTATGGTGTCCCCGGTTCGCCCACATAGGCCGGTGCGGGTTATTCCACCTCCCCGTACTGGTCGGGCGACGGGGAGCATCAACCCGGGTAAGGTTGGGCAGGCTCAGTGCTCAAGGGGGCCAGTAAGCCTGCACGGTCCGGTATTTCCGGCGCCACCTCCCCGCTCCAGCCCAGTACCACCAGGGCCTACACCACGCACCAAGCCTCCTGTGTGTCCCCCGAGTCCTGTGCGTCCTGTTGCTGCTCTCCGCACTAGGCCTTATGTGCGTCCCCAGGGTCCAGCATGCCCTGTTCCTGCTCTCCGCACTAGGCCTTATGTGCGTCCCCAGGGTCCAGCATGCCCTGTTGCTTCTCCCCGCACTAGCCCTGAGATGCGTGTCCTCAGCCCGGTACCTCCAGTTCCGGCACCACGCACCAGGCCTACGGTGCGCCTCAGACGGCCAGAGTCTGCCGTCTGCCCAACGGGGTCTGAACTGCCCGTCTGCCCTAAGGCGCTTGAACTGGCCATCTGTACTGAGCCTGCTAAGCCGCCCGTCTGCCATGAGCCTTCAGAGCCGTCCGCCAGACCGGAGCCGCTAGAGCCTTCCGCCAGACAGGATCAGCCAGAGCCTTCCGCCAGACAGGATCAGCCAGAGCCTTCCGCCAGACAGGATCAGCCAGAGCCTTCCGCCAGCCATGAGCAGCCAGATCCGTCAGCCAGCCATGAGCAGCCAGATCCGTCAGCCAGCCATGAGCAGCCAGATCCGTCAGCCAGCCATGAGCAGCCAGATCCGTCAGCCAGCCATGAGCAGCCAGATCCGTCAGCCAGCCATGAGCAGCCAGATCCGTCAGCCAGCCATGAGCAGCCAGATCCGTCAGCCAGCCAGGATCCGCCAGAGCCGTCCAGCCAGGATCCGCCAGAGCCAGCCAGCCAGGATCCACCATTGAGTCCGGGGCTGTCCCTTAGCCCGATGCTGTCCCTTAGTCCGGTGCTGCCCCTTATCCTGGTGCTGCCTCTTAGTCCGGTGCTGCCCCTTAGCCAGGTGCGGTCCCTTAGCCCGGTGCTGCCCCTAAATCCAGGTGGGGTAAGTTGGAGGGTGGTCATGTGGAGGAGGCTAGGGAAGCGGGTGGTGACTAAGGTGGGGTGGGGACCACGACCAGGGCCAGAACCGCCACCGTGGACAGACGCCCACCCAGACCCTCCCCTAGACTGTATGCTGGTGCGCCCGGAGTGCGCACCTTTAGGGGGGGGTACTGTGACACTCTGGCTCCGGGACTTTTGTATTTGAGCCAGGGTGTATTTGTTTTGTGGGGTTTTGTTGTGGGGTTTTGTTGTATAGGGTGTATTCGTTTGGTTGTGTTTTGGGTGAGTTATTTGTGGTGTCGTGTGACTCCCAATCGGAGGTAACGAGTGTCAGCTGTCGGCTCGTTATCTCTGATTGGGAGCCATATTTAAACTGTTTGTGTTCTCATGAGGGTTGTGGGTTTTTGTTCCTTTTGGTCAGTGTACCGTGGACTTCATTGAGTCGTCTTTTGTTTGTAGTTCTATTACGTTTATTTAATAAAGTCATGTTTCTTGGACACGCTGCGCCTTGGTCATACATGGACGACATAGACGACCGTGACATTTGGATAAGGTGTATGTAAACTTCCGATTTCAACTGTCCATATTGCAAAAGCTTACTTTGGATATTTACACTATTAACATAATTAAAATAATAATAATCAATATTGTCAATGGGACAACAGTAACAACAATAACCAAGGATCAAAATAACCATTGATCAATAACAATATAGAGGACATGTGCAGGTTGGTTGGTCTGTCAGACACTGTCCCTCATCTTATGGCAGGCAGCAATGTAGTGCGCTGCCAACCCACCATTCAACACTCTTTCTGTTCACCAAGTTCTCTTCACTAAGTTTTGTCAAGATGAACCTCTTTGTCACAGAGTATGAGTGTTACAGCTCTACTGTGACTGATTTCCATGATTTATTAAAAGTGCTTATCCCAGTGTTATTCTGTTACAATGTACTCACACACACACACACTCACCCACGCACACCCACAATACTCAGTCTCTGTGTGATCTGGCCTGCACTGCCTGTTAGATGTTCTACGTGTTCTAGAGAGGGAAAGAGAGATGTTCTGTTCTGTCAGAAATAAACCCTTTCCACAGCTGCAGTAAACAAATGTCTCAGAGCCAGGAGGAGGTCGGCTGTCCCTCTTGGCTGTCCTCTGCACAGAATATGAGATGTCAGCCCAGGTCAGCAGACAGGAACAACTTTATTTAATGTATTTATTCAGAGAGGAATCCATCTCCTCTTTGATGTTTTGGAGGACAGGGCGCTCCTAATGCCCGACCGCTGTGAGGTGTTTGTGTGTGTTTGTGTGTGTGTGTGTGTGTGTGTGTGTGTGTGAAGTTGCGTGCATGCGTGCGTGTACACTCGTGTGTCTGCATGCGTGTGTGTAATGTGTATGTGGGTGTGCACGTATGTATGTGTGTGTGCTGATTGGCATGTGTTATATCCACGCCCACTCTCCCTCTGAAGGAGCCCCAAAATATAATGGTTAGCAGACTGAGGTAATGGGAATCCAATGCCAGTAATGGCTCCATTCAAAGTCCTTTATGTGAGTAATTACCCGTGTTTGGTGTGAGTTCATGAGGCGAAAAGAAAAATACGCTATCTGGGCTAGGCTGGCCGGCAGTGTGCTTGGCAGGGCTGGCCGACAGTGTCCTTGGCCGGGCTGGCCGACAGTGTCCTTGGCCGGGCTGGCCGACAGTGTCCTTGGCCGGGCTGGCCGACAGTGTCCTTGGCCGGGCTGGCCGACAGTGTCCTTGGCCGGGCTGGCCGACAGTGTGCTTGGCCGGGCTGGCCGACAGTGTGCTTGGCCGGGCTGGCCGACAGTGTCCTTGGCCGGGCTGGCCGACAGTGTCCTTGGTTGGTGGGCCGACAGTGTCCTTGGCTGGTGGGCCGGCAGTGTCCTTGGCTGGTGGGCCGGCAGTGTCCTTGGCTGGTGGGCCGGCAGTGTCCTTGGCTGGTGGGCCGGCAGTGTCCTTGGCTGGTGGGCCGGCAGTGTCCTTGGCTGGTGGGCCGGCAGTGTCCTTGGCTGGTGGGCCGACAGTGTCCTTGGTTGGTGGGCCGACAGTGTCCTTGGCTGGGCTGGCCGACAGTGTGCTTGGCTGGGCTGGCCGACAGTGTCCTTGGCTGGGCTGGCCGACAGTGTCCTTGGCTGGGCTGGCCGACAGTGTCCTTGGCTGGGCTGGCCGACAGTGTCCTTGGCTGGTGGGCCGGCAGTGTCCTTGGCTGGTGGGCCGGCAGTGTCCTTGGCTGGTGGGCCGACAGTGTCCTTGGCTGGTGGGCCGACAGTGTCCTTGGCTGGTGGGCCGGCAGTGTCCTTGGCTGGTGGGCCGGCAGTGTCCTTGGCTGGTGGGCCGGCAGTGTCCTTGGCTGGTGGGCCGACAGTGTCCTTGGTTGGTGGGCCGACAGTGTCCTTGGTTGGTGGGCCGACAGTGTCCTTGGCTGGTGGGCCAGCAGTGTCCTTGGCTGGTGGGCCGACAGTGTCCTTGGCTGGTGGGCCGACAGTGTCCTTGGCTGGTGGGCCGACAGTGTCCTTGGCCGGGCTGGCCGACAGTGTCCTTGGCTGGGCTGGCCGACAGTGTCCTTGGCTGGTGGGCTTAGTGCTATTCGGACGTGTCCATCACTCAGCAGCTTGCTGTGTAGTAGGGCCGGGTAATGTTAGGTTTAAGGCCAATAAGTCTTCACTGCTGTTATTGGAGTGTTTCTCCAATCTACCTCATACTGAGGAATGGAGGGAGCTATATTGTCACTAAAGTATTGAGTATCCAAACTCCAAACACAGAGATACATTATTTTCTACCCTCCTCATAAGTAGGCTCCTCTGGTATTGTGAAATAATTGTGTTTTCAGATTACAATACACTGTGTTTCCCCATAGATCTATACTTCCCTGTCAGTCACAGAGACGGTTCCTGACTGCTGTACACAGGGGGTCTTTCTGAAAGATATACACACACACAGACCCTCTCAGCAGGGACAGAGCCCTCCTTATTTCTCCTGTCTGTATTGTGTGTCACCATATATTCTCCCAGTTAGCCATATTCATCAAATGTTGATTAAAGCAGGGCCAGGAAGAATGCCAGGGGGTCAGAGGTCACAGTGCAGGAAGCCCAGCAGATGAAAGGTACCTTGGGAGGCTGTATAACCCCAGTAACAGCTCCTATCTGGTAACCTGAGAGAGAGAGAGAGAGAGAGAGAGAGAGAGAGAGAGAGAGAGAGAGAGAGAGAGAGAGAGAGAGAGACAGAGAGACAGAGACAGAGAGACAGAGAGACAGAGAGACAGAGAGACAGAGAGACAGAGAGACAGAGAGACAGAGAGACAGAGAGACAGAGAGACAGAGAGACAGAGACAGAGAGAGAGAGAGAGAGAGAGAGAGAGAGAGAGAGAGAGAGAGAGAGAGAGAGAGAGAGAGAGAGCCGACAGTGTCCTTGGCTGGTGGGTAGTGCTCTTACCTCTGGTTGAGAAGAAGTGTTTGCTGGGGGTGGTGAAGCCACGGGTGCCCTGGCTGTTGACGGCGCTCACCCTAAACTGGTACCACCTGTGGGGACGGATGTCCTTCAGCACCGCTCGGTCCTCCATCGTCTACAGGGGGGTTAGAGGTCAGGGGTCAGATAATATCATTCCATATAGATCCTGTTCAAGTTCAAACATTTAAAATGCATCCTTCCTTACTCCCTTCCTGGGAGTAAGCCTATCACTGATCCAACACAATTGAAAAGGTGAAAGCAGGGAAGGAATGATGCATTTATAAAGTATTGGAACAGGCCCCTGGATGCCAGGTTAGATCTCCATCAACATCAGATAAGAACCCATTAGACCATGAAGAGAGGGAGATATCTCTGTAGGACTGCAGTGTTGACAGGCATTCTGCCTGCAGCTAGACCTGGACTGTAACTGAGTTACTTGACAAATAGGCTTTCCCCTCCCATCAGTCAATGGATGAGATCCAGACTGTTCAATTCTTCAAGTGGTGCTGGTGACACACAACATATTCATGGCTTATAGCGGTTATTTTCTCTGAGTGATTCACTGAATCATTATTGAATTGTTGAGTTCATCTTGATTCTTCATCACATTAGTGTGATGTGTCATTAGTGCTGGTTTGGCTGTGTGTTAGAGCTGTGGGCCTCCCTGTGGGGATCCATGTGGGCCTCCCTGTGGGCCTCCCTGTGGGCCTCCCTGTGGGGATCCATGGACAGACCCGAGGCCTGGGTATGGGAAAGGGGCTGAGGCCTGGAACTTAACTGCACTGAATCTGGGGATGGATGGAGGGAAGGAGGGATGGATGGAGGGGAGGGATAGAGGAGAGGTAAGGATGGAGGGGAGGGAGGGATAGAGAGGAGGGATGGAGGGGAGGGATGGAGGGGAGGGATGGAGGGGAGGGATGGAGGAGAGGGATGGAGGAGAGGGATGGAGGGGAAGGAAGGAGGGATGGATGGAGGGATGGAGGGAGGGATGGAGGAGAGGGATGGAGGGGAAGGAAGGAGGGATGGATGGAGGGATGGAGGGAGGGATGGAGGAGAGGGATGGAGGGATGGAGGGAGGGATGGAGGGGAGGGATGGAGGGGAAGGAAGGAGGGATGGATGGAGGGATGGAGGGAGGGATAGAGAGGAGGGATGGAGGGGAGGGATGGAGGAGAGGGATGGAGGGGAAGGAAGGAGGGATGGATGGAGGGATGGAGGGATGGAGGGGAAGGAAGGAGGGATGGAAGGATAGAGGGGAGGGGTGGATGGGAAAGATGGAGGAGGAGATTTTTTCCAGATCTGTCAGGCTGTAAAGCGAAGCAATGAAGAGCCTTCCTATACCAGAGTGGCGTTGAAATAGAGTTCAATTCTATACAATAGAGCCAGTAATATTACTGCAGAGTAACATGGTCATAGAATCTCTCCCTGTGCTTTACTGTTTGGCGTTTCAGTTAGTATCCTTTTACAGAGCAGAGCATAGAGTAGGCCTACTGCCTACTTCCACTGACTCCAGTACAGCTCTCTTCCACTGACTCCAGTACAGCACTCTTCCACTGACTCCAGTACTGCTCTCTTCCACTGACTCCAGTACTGCTCTCTTCCACTGACTCCAGTACTGCTCTCTTCCACTGACTCCAGTACAGCTCTCTTCCACTGACTCCAATACAGCTCTCTTCCACTGACTCCAGTACGGCTCTCTTCCACTGACTCCAGTACAGCTCTCTTCCACTGACTCCAGTACAGCTCTCTTCCACTGACTCCAGTACTGCTCTCTTCCACTGACTCCAGTACTGCTCTCTTCCACTGACTCCAGTACAGCTCTCTTCCACTGACTCCAGTACAGCTCTCTTCCACTGACTCCAGTACTGCTCTCTTCCACTGACTCCAGTACTGCTCTCTTCCACTGACTCCAGTACTGCTCTCTTCCACTGACTCCAGTACTGCTCTCTTCCACTGACTCCAGTACAGCTCTCTTCCACTGACTCTAGTACAGCTCTCTTCCACTGACTCCAGTACACCTCTCTCCCACTGACTCCAGTACTGCTCTCTTCCACTGATTCCAGTACAGCTCTCTTCCACTGACTCCAGTGCTGCTCTCTTCCACTGACTCCAGTACTGCTCTCTTCCACTGACTCCAATACAGCTCTCTTCCACTGACTCCAGTACAGCTCTCTTCCACTGACTCCAGTACAGCTCTCTTCCACTGACTCCAGTACTGCTCTCTTCCACTGACTCCAGTACTGCTCTCTTCCACTGACTCCAGTACGGCTCTCTTCCACTGACTCCAGTACAGCTCTCTTCCACTGACTCCTGTACAGCACTCTTCCACTGACTCCAGTACAGCTCTCTTCCACTGACTCCAGTACAGCTCTCTTCCACTGACTTCTGTACAGCTCTCTTCCACTGACTCCAGTACAGCTCTCTTCCACTGATTCAGGTACTGCTCTCTTCCACTGACTCCAGTACAGCTCTCTTCCATTGACTCCAGTACAGCTCTCTTCCACTGACTCCAGTACAGCTCTCTTCCACTGACTCCAGTACAGCTCTCTTCCACTGACTTCAGTACAGCTCTCTTCCACTGACTCCAGTACAGCTCTCTTCCACTGACTCAGGTACTGCTCTCTTCCACTGACTCCAGTACAGCTCTCTTCCATTGACTCCAGTACAGCTCTCTTCCACTGACTCCAGTACAGCTCTCTTCCACTGACTCCAGTACAGCTCTCTTCCACTGACTCCAGTACAGCTCTCTTCCACTGACTCCAGTACAGCTCTCTTCCACTGACTCCAGTGCTGCTCTCTTCCACTGACTCCAGTACTGCTCTCTTCCACTGACTCCAGTACAGCTCTCTTCAATGCAGTGTCTGTATGAGCATGAGTGTGTTGAATCACTTGTCAAATAAATATGCTATTTGATGGAGTTTGGAGTACAGAGATAATTATTTTCAGTGCATGGACACTGACAGCTTTCCTTATTCTGAACTACACTGTGTGTGTTGAATGCCTCCAATGCAGCAGTATCTCCCTTGTAAAGTTCCTCCATGTTTTCCAGGCCTCATGATGTAACTGAGGCTGATGGGAGTCTGCCTCCACACAGCCATCTAATACCATAATGAGGACCTTTAGTCAGACAGGGCTCAACAGTGCAAAAACCATGACTGGCTGTGGTCCCTCCTAAAGCTTGGGTTATTTATCTAACCTCAGCCTACACACACACACACTGTAGACACAGACAGAAACACACACACGCACACACACACGTGGGCGTACAAACACACACATGCTAGTTTAGGCTGGCAGCGCCATAGACTGGCATGGGTGGTGAGAGAGCAGTTTCAACTGCTAGACAGTCTAGCACCTTGATGAAGGCTTTAGTGCTGAAATTAGTTGGTTTTCAGTAATACATAGACACAAACCGTTCCAAAAGTGTCTGAATATCTTTGGAAGACCCAGTTTGGGCTTCACTTCATGCACTTTGTTGGGGTCGGAGGTTGGGGTTGTTACCATGACGACGGTGTGCCAGGGCGAGGCGTCGTCCTCGCTGGGGTGTATTCCGTGGTTCCACCTGCGCTGCAGGATGTGGAGGACCGGCTCGATGGTCACATTGAATTTTGACATCCAGCTGACCTCCAGTTGACCCTGCTGGTCCTCAAGGAACGACATGTCCTTCCTGGGCTTCAGAGGTACCCCTGCATGGGACAGGTGAGGAGACCATGAGGAACACACCCCTTCTGTCTTAACACACACCCCTTCTGTCTTAACAAACACACACCCCTGCTGTCTTAACACACACACACCCCTTCTGTCTTAACAACCCCCCTTTGTCTTAACACACACCCCTTCTGTCTTAACACACACCCCTTCTGTCTTAACAAACACACACCCCTGCTGTCTTAACACACACACACCCCTTCTGTCTTAACAACCCCCCTTTGTCTTAACACACACCCCTTCTGTCTTAACACACACCCCTTCTGTCTTAACACACACACACCCCCCTTCTGTCTTAACACACACACACACACCTTATGTCTTAACACACACACCCCTTATGTCTTAACACACACCCCTGCTGTCTTAACACACACACACAACCCTTCTGTCTTAACACCCATCCCTTCTGTCTTAACACACACCCCTGCTGTCTTAACACACACACACACAACCCTTCTGTCTTAACACACACCCCTTCTGTCTTAACACACAGCCCTTCTGTCTTAACACACACCCCTTCTGTCTTAACACACACCCCTTCTGTCTTAACACACACACACCTGCTGTCTTAACACACACACACACGCCTTCTTGTCTTAACACACACCCCTTCTGTCTTAACACAAACACACCCCTTCTGTCTTAACACACACCCTTTCTGTCTTAACACACACACACCCCTTCTGTCTTAACACACACCCCTTCTGTCTTAACACACACAAACACACACCCCTTCTGTCTTAACACACACCCCTTCTGTCTTAACACACACACACCACTTCTGTCTAAACACAAACACACCACTTCTGTCTTAACACACACACACCACTTCTGTCTAAACACAAACACACCCCTTCTGTCTTAACACACACCCCTTCTGTCTTAACACACACACACATGCTGTCTTAACACACACACACCCCTTCTGTCTTAACACACACCCCTGCTGTCTTAACACACACACACCACTTCTGTCTAAACACAAACACACCCCTTCTGTCTTAACACACACTCCTTCTGTCTTAACACACACACACATGCTGTCTTAACACACACACACACACCCTATCTATTGATTAAAAATAATGTGGATATAGTGGGATGTACCTTTATAGAGATTGGCTGGAGCCTGGCAGGTGTGTCCGCAGCCATTGGAGCAGCACTTCTTGGAAGTGGAGCAGTGTTTGTCAGCGGAGCAGCTCTCCACGCAGGCGGCAGCGAATCCCATGGCTCGCTGGGGAGGGGGGCAGTCCCCCTGCTTCCCTGACCTCAGAGACACCAAGAACTCCCAACTGGTCACACACTCATGATGCTTCTGAGGGAGGGACAGGGGGAGGAGGGAGGGATGGAGAGGGACAGGGAGAGGAGGGGTGGAGGGGTGGAGAGGGGGAGGGGGAGGAGGGATGGAGAGGGACAGGGAGAGGAGGGATGGAGAGGTGGAGAGGGACAGGGGGAGGAGGAAGGGATGGAGAGGGACAGGGGGAGGAGGGAGGGACAGGGGAGGAGAGGGACAGGGGGAGGAGGGAGGGATGGAGAGGGACAGGGAGAGGAGGGGTGGAGGGGTGGAGAGGGGGAGGGGGAGGAGGGGGAGGAGGGATGGAGAGGGGAGGAGGGAGGGATGGAGAGGGACAGGGAGAGGAGGGGTGGAGAGGGGGAGGGGGAGGAGGGATGGAGAGGGGAGGAGGGACAGGGGGAGGGGGGAGGGATGGGTGGAGAGGGGGAGGGGGAGGAGGGATGGAGGGGTGGAGAGGGGGAGGGAGAGGAGGGATGGAGGGGTGGAGAGGGACAGGGGGAGGAGGGAGGGATGGAGAGGGACAGGGGGAGGAGGGATGGAGAGGGGAGGAGGGATGGAGAGGGACAGGGGGAGGAGGGATGGAGAGGGGAGGAGGGATGGAGGGGTGGAGGGGTGGAGAGGGACAGGGGGAGGAGGGATGGAGAGGGGAGGAGGGATGGAGGGGTGGAGGGGTGGAGAGGGACAGGGGGAGGAGGGGTGGAGGGATGGACAGTGGGAGGAGGGATGGAGGGGTGGAGAGGGACAGGGGGAGGAGGGATGGAGGGATGGAGAGGGACAGGGGGAGGAGGGATGGAGGGGTGGAGAGGGACAGGGGGAGGAGGGATGGAGGGGTGGAGAGGGACAGGGGGAGGAGGGATGGAGGGGTGGAGAGGGACAGGGGGAGGAGGGATGGAGGGGTGGAGAGGGACAGGGGGAGGAGGGGTGGAGGGGTGGAGAGGGACAGGGGGAGGAGGGATGGAGGGGTGGAGAGGGACAGGGGGAGGAGGGGTGGAGGGGTGGAGAGGGGGAGGGGGAGGAGGGATGGAGAGGGACAGGGGGAGGAGGGGTGGAGGGGTGGAGGGATGGACAGTGGGAGGAGGGATGGAGGGGTGGAGGGATGGACAGTGGGAGGAGGGAGAGAAAATTGGGGGAGAGAGAAAGAAGAAGAGAGAGAGAGAGAGTGCTTGGTTTCTTATTAACTAAATAGATTGTCCCGTTGATTTCAGACAAGGCAGGCTACTGGCTATTTGCTCCAGGCATACCTTATTGGGAGAGGTAGAAAGACTGAATGGAGAGAGGGAATCTAAAAGA
>NW_028163317.1:40000-59416 GCF_964263955.1 Coregonus lavaretus
GTAAACACGTCAGCTGCTGACAGTTATGGTTGGGCAGGCTCCTGTCTGTGTGCAGATGACATCACAGGGTTATAGGTAACAGGTTCTTATCTTATCTAATCCTGTAACACGCCTATAGAGGCCTTGGCTGTGAATCCATTCACACTAAGCAACTGAGCTACTGAACTACTGAACTACTGAACTACTGAGCAACTAAACTACTGAGCTACTGAGCTACTGAGCAACTGAGCTACTGAACTACTGAGCAACTAAACTACTGAGCTACTGAGCTACTGAGCAGCTGAGCTACTGAACTACTGAGCAACTGAGCTACTGAACCACAGAGCTACTACTGAACTACTGAACTACTGACCTACTACTGAGCAACTGAACTACTGAACCACTGAACTACTGAGCTACTGAGCTACTGAGCTACTGAACTACTGAGCTACTGAGCTACTGAACTACTGAGCTACTACTGAGCAACTGAACTACTGAGCTACTGAGCTACTGCGCTACTGAACTACTGAGCTACTGAGCTACTGAACTACTGAGCTACTGAACTACTGAGCTACTGAACTACTGAACTACTGAACTACTGAACCACTGAGCTACTGAGCTACTGAGCTACTGAGCTACTGAACTACTGAACCACTGAGCTACTGAGCTACTGAGCTACTGAGCTACTGAACTACTGACCTACTACTGAGCTACTGAGCTACTGAACTACTGAACTAGTGAGCTACTGAACTACTGAGCTACTACTGAGCAACTGAACTACTGAGCTACTGAGCTACTGAACTACTGAGCTACTGAACTACTGAACTACTGAGCTACTGAACTACTGAGCTACTGAACTACTGAGCTACTGAGCTACTGAACTACTGAGCTACTGAACTACTGAACCACTGAGCTACTGAGCTACTGAGCTACTGAACTACTGACCTACTACTGAGCTACTGAGCTACTGAACTACTGAACTACTGAGCTACTGAACTACTGAGCTACTACTGAGCAACTGAACTACTGAGCTACTGAGCTACTGAACTACTGAGCTACTGAACTACTGAGCTACTGAACCACTGAACTACTGAGCTACTGAACTACTGAGCTACTGAGCTACTGAACCACTGAACTACTGAGTTACTGAACTACTGAGCGACTGAACCACTGAACTACTGAGCTACTGAACTACTGAGCTACTGAACCACTGAACTACAGAGCTAGTGAACTACTGAACCACTGAACTAGTACGCTACTACTGAGCTACTGATCTACTGAGCTACTGATCTACTGACCTGTTGAGCTGCTGAGCTACTGAACTACTGACCTACTACTGAACTACAGAGCTACTGAGCTACTGAGATACTGAACTACTGAGCGCTGAGCTACTGAGCGCTGAGCTACTGAGATACTGAGCTACTGAGCGTGGGCTACTGAACTACTGAGCTACTGATCGCTGAGCTACTGAACTACTGAGCTACTGAGATACTGAGCTACTGAGCTACTGAGCGCTGAGCTACTGAGATACTGAGCTACTGAGCTACTGAGCGTGGGCTAC
The DNA here is from genome assembly GCF_964263955.1 of Coregonus lavaretus. Classification (NCBI taxonomy): domain Eukaryota; kingdom Metazoa; phylum Chordata; class Actinopteri; order Salmoniformes; family Salmonidae; genus Coregonus; species Coregonus lavaretus. The sequence continues at coordinate 41,541 of NW_028163317.1, forward strand.
TGAACAACTGAGCTACTGAGCTACTGAGCGTGGGCTACTGAACTACTGAGCTACTGAGCGTGGGCTACTGAACTACTGAGCTACTGAGCGCTGAGCTACTGAACTACTGAGCTACTGAGCTACAGAGCTACTGAACTACTGAGTGCTGAGCTACTGAGATACTGAACTACTGAGCTACTGAACTACTGAGCGCTGAGCTACTGAGATACTGAACTACTAAGCGCTGATCTACTGAGTGCTGAGCTACTGAGCGCTGAGCTACTGAGCTACTGAACTACTGAGATACTGAACTACTGAGCGATGAGCTACTGAGCGCTGAGATACTGAGCACTGATCTACTGAGATACTGAACTACTGAGCGCTGAGCTACTGAGATACTGAGCTACTGAGCGCTGAGCTACTGAGATACTGAACTACTGAGCGCTGAGCTACTGAGATACTGAACTACTGAGCGCTGAGCTACTGAGATACTGAACTACTGAGATACTGAACTACTGAGTGCTGAGCTACTGAGATACTGAACTACTGAGCGCTGATCTACTGAGCTACTGAGATACTGATCTACTGAGCGCTGAGCTACTGAGATACTGATCTACTGAGATACTGATCTACTGATCTACTGAGATACTGAGATACTGAGCTACTGACCGCTGAGCTACTGAACTACTGAGATACTGATCTACTGAGCGGTGAGCTACTGAGATACTGAACTACTGAACTACTGAGATACTGAACTACTGAGCGCTGAGCTACTGAGATACTGAACTACTGAGCGCTGATCTACTGAGATACTGAACTACTGAGCGCTGAGCTACTGAGATACTGATCTACTGAGATACTGATCTACTGAAATACTGATCTACTGAGATACTGAACTACTGAGCACTGAGCTACTGAGATACTGAACTACTGAGCGCTGAGCTACTGAGATACTGAACTACTGAGCGCTGAGCTACTGAGATACTGAACTACTGAGATACTGAGATACTGAGATACTGAACTACTGAGCGCTGAGCTACTGAGATACTGAACTACTGAGATACAGAACTACTGAGCGCTGAGCTACTGAGATACTGAACTACTGAGATACAGAACTACTGAGCACTGAACTACTGAGATACTGAACTACTGAGCACTGATCTACTGAGATACTGAGATACTGAGCGCTGAGCTACTGAGCTACTGAGCTACTGAGATACTGATCTACTGAGATACTGAACAACTGAGCGCTGAGCTACTGAGATACTGAACTCCTGAGCGCTGAGCTACTGAGATACTGAGCTACTGAGCGTGGGCTACTGAGCTACTGAGCTACTGATCGCTGAGCTACTGAACTACTGAGCTACTGAGATACTGAGCTACTGAGCTACTGAGCGCTGAGCTACTGAGATACTGAGCTACTGAGCTACTGAGCGTGGGCTACTGAACTACTGAGCTACTGAGCTACTGAGCGTGGGCTACTGAACTACTGAGCTACTGAGCGTGGGCTACTGAACTACTGAGCTACTGAGCGCTGAGCTACTGAACTACTGAGCTACTGAGCTACAGAGCTACTGAACTACTGAGTGCTGAGCTACTGAGATACTGAACTACTGAGCTACTGAACTACTGAGCGCTGAGCTACTGAGATACTGAACTACTAAGCGCTGATCTACTGAGTGCTGAGCTACTGAGCGCTGAGCTACTGAGCTACTGAACTACTGAGATACTGAACTACTGAGCGATGAGCTACTGAGCGCTGAGATACTGAGCACTGATCTACTGAGATACTGAACTACTGAGCGCTGAGCTACTGAGATACTGAGCTACTGAGCGCTGAGCTACTGAGATACTGAACTACTGAGCGCTGAGCTACTGAGATACTGAACTACTGAGCGCTGAGCTACTGAGATACTGAACTACTGAGATACTGAACTACTGAGTGCTGAGCTACTGAGATACTGAACTACTGAGCGCTGATCTACTGAGCTACTGAGATACTGATCTACTGAGCGCTGAGCTACTGAGATACTGATCTACTGAGATACTGATCTACTGATCTACTGAGATACTGAGATACTGAGCTACTGACCGCTGAGCTACTGAACTACTGAGATACTGATCTACTGAGCGGTGAGCTACTGAGATACTGAACTACTGAACTACTGAGATACTGAACTACTGAGCGCTGAGCTACTGAGATACTGAACTACTGAGCGCTGAGCTACTGAGATACTGAACTACTGAGCGCTGAGCTACTGAGATACTGAACTACTGAGCGCTGAGCTACTGAGATACTGATCTACTGAGATACTGATCTACTGAAATACTGATCTACTGAGATACTGAACTACTGAGATACTGAACTACTGAGCGCTGAGCTACTGAGATACTGAACTACTGAGCGCTGAGCTACTGAGATACTGAACTACTGAGCGCTGAGCTACTGAGATACTGAACTACTGAGATACTGAGATACTGAGATACTGAACTACTGAGCGCTGAGCTACTGAGATACTGAACTACTGAGATACAGAACTACTGAGCGCTGAGCTACTGAGATACTGAACTACTGAGATACAGAACTACTGAGCACTGAACTACTGAGATACTGAACTACTGAGCACTGATCTACTGAGATACTGAGATACTGAGCGCTGAGCTACTGAGCTACTGAGCTACTGAGATACTGATCTACTGAGATACTGAACAACTGAGCGCTGAGCTACTGAGATACTGAACTCCTGAGTGCTGAGCTACTGAGATACTGAACTACTGAGCGCTGAGCTACTGAGATACTGAACTACTGAGCGCTGAGCTACTTAGAATGAGTGAAGTGAGTTTGGAACAACTGAATGTATGCGTCTTAGAAGTCGTTTTCACATACAAAATGTATATGTCCGAACTCAGAATCAAATATGCTTCCCAAAAATAGCATGATTGCTGTGGTAGTATGTTTATTTTGATTGATTTTCCGCATTCATCTGAGTGCCATCAGGTAGCCTGATTTCAGCTGTGTCCATGTAAACAGGATTATTAGGGAAATCATTATTCTTGCAAAGCATGTAAACGGTTTAATGAAACTATCCACAATAATCGCATTATTGTGTGCATGTAACCGTACTCATTTACACATCCAGCCCAAAGCGGGAGATTTAAAAGACTTAGTAGTCGCCAAAGTTCCTGAGCATGTCTTTAATGTGTAATATCTATAAAGAGACGGTCCCATTGGCACAGTAGCTTAATCAGAACAAGGACATAAGGAATCCTAGGTTTTTCTCATCCTACAAAGAGCGTTTTGTGTGTGTGTGTTGTGTGTGTGTTGTGTTGTGTGTGTGTGCGAGTCCTAATCCATTGAGCTGCCTTGCCCCCCCTGGCCTGCCCCCGTCGTAGTCGGTCGGTGTGGTTCTTTAAAACAGACGACAGAATATTGAGCCATCTGTTGTGTATCATCTGACGGATCGCTCAGGCATCTGCCACCATCCATTCCCCTTCTTCCCTCTCCTCTCCTCTCCTCTCCTCTTCTCTTCTCCAGGACAGACAGCTCTTACTTGGCTGAACTCTCCACAGCCAGGTCTGCCATACTGAAAGGCATCTGACTCTCAGAGAGGGGGAGGAGAGAGAAGAGAGAGAGAGAGAGAGAGAGAGAGAGAGAGAGAGAGAGAGAGAGAGAGAGAGAGAGAGAGAGAGAGAGAGAGAGAGAGAAATGAAAGAGATTTTTTTTTAAATGTTTTAATGGAGAGGGGAAGAGAGAGAGAACAAGAGGGCAGGTCTGATCTGGTTCTCATTCCCATAGAAACCTGTTTTGTACCGGTGTAAGTCTCATTATGCTCCATTTGTGTCTTATTTGACATGGTGTACATGTTTACAACATCACAGATGTGACTGGGCAGCTCCGTGATCTAAACTGAGGGATCTGTCCCCCTTTAATGAATTGAGCAGTGCCAAAATACAAAAATACTTGTGCAGTGGAGGCTGCTGAGGGGAGAACAGCTCATAGTAATGGCTGGAATGGAGTCAATGGAATGCTATCAACCACATATGTTTGATACCATTCCATTGACGCCATTCCAGCCATTATTATGAGCTGTCCTCTCCTCAGCAGCCTCCACTGAACTTCAGCTATATTGGCCCCTTGCATGTGATGTCCTGCAGTGCTTGTTGTCTATAGCCGTGCCTCTGTATTGTTTTTAAACACAAAAGTAGTCAATTAAATTCTGGAGTTATTTACAAAACAGCACCAACAGTGACCGGCAATATTTCCCAATCTGTGATCCAGAGAGATGTAACATCACAGTATCGATTACCACCAGTTGGGGAATGTGTGTGTAGTTATTTTGCCCTGCTAATCACACTGTTATGGGTCAGTGATGAGCATTAGAGCTGAGGGTCAAAGTGCACAGAGCTGTCATAGTGGGTGTCCTGTCCGGTTCATTCCTTGGCATTCTAGATTTAGAATGGATGAAGGAGACATTTCCATTCCAAGCTATATGCCATGGTAGAAATGCTGCGATGGTTACGATACCCGTAGCCTAACAAAATCTTTAAAAAAATGCTTCAACTATACACTCAAGAAGAGCACATCAATCTCAAGTATGATCGGAACATCCTAAGTAAGTTCTGACTATAAACACATGTCAACTGCAGTGTGTACAGCTGCATATACTTACTTGCACTTAGATAATACACAATAACTGTTTCCCTATGGAGAGTACTGCATGTAGTTAAGGCTCGCACACATTCCCCGAATGGCACACGAATGTAGCGTTCTAGGGACCACCAGCTGTAGACGTCTGACTGCTGACATTTGTCACAAGATTCTACAAGTAAAATCGGTGTGCACTTTAGTGCGCTAATTAGGTTCAGAGGTGCTAAGTACTCTCAGCCAGCAACCACTACCGCTGTGACTGAACCCTTACACTTAGATAATAAACAGCCTGTAGATACCAGAGATACTCTGGCCTTCTGCTCTCTCTCTCTCCCTCTCTCCTCTCTCTCTCTGTCTCTCTCTCTCCCTCTCTGGTCTCTCTCTCTCTCTCTGGTCTCGCTCTCTCTCTGGTCTCTCTCTCTCTCTGGTCTCTCTCTCTCTCTGGTCTCTCTCTGGTCTCTCTCTCTCTGGTCTCTCTCTCTGGTCTCTCTCTCTCTCTCTGGTCTCTCTCTCTCTCTCTCTGGTCTCTCTCTCTCTCTGGTCTCTCTCTGGTCTCTCTCTCTCTGGTCTCCCTCTCTCTGGTCTCTCTCTCTCTGGTCTCTCTCTCTCTCTGGTCTCTCTCTCTTTCTGGTCTCGCTCTCTCTCTGGTCTCTCTCTCTCTGGTCTCTCTCTGGTCTCTCTCTCTCTGGTCTCTCTCTCTCTCTGGTCTCTCTCTCTGGTCTCTCTCTCTCTCTCCCTCTCTCTGGTCTCTCTCTCTGGTCTCTCTCTCTCTCTCTCTTTCTCTCTGGTCTCTCTCTTTCTGGTCTCTCTCTCTCTCTGGTCTCTCTCTCTCTGGTTTCTCTCTCTCTGGTTTCTCTCTCTGGTCTCTCTCTCTCTCTCTGGTCTCTCTCTCTCTCTCTCTCCCTCTGGTCTCTCTCTCTCTGTTTGAAGCGTTCCTCAGGTCCCAGATCTGTTTCCTCTCCTGCTCTCCATCACTCTCTCCCTGAGGAACTCACATTAGACATTTCACTCTCTAAATACTGCCTGGCTCTCTCTGGCCCTGTCAAACTATATACTCTGACTGCTGACACACCAGAGAGAGTGACATAGAGAGACATTTAGGGAGAGGGAAAGAGAGAAGGAAGGAGAGAGAGGGAAAGAGAGAGACATGGAGGGAGAGGGAAAGAGAGAGACATGGAGGGAGAGGGAAAGAGGGAGACATGGAGGGAGAGGGAAAGAGAGAGACATGGAGGGAGAGGGAAAGAGGGAGGGAAGGAGGGAGAGGGAAAGAGAGAGACATGGAGGGAGAGGGAAAGAGGGAGGGAAGGAGGGAGAGGGAAAGAGAGAGACATGGAGGGAGAGGGAAAGAGGGAGACATGGAGGGAGAGGGAAAGAGGGAGACATGGAGGGAGAGGGAAAGAGAGAGACATGGAGGGAGAGGGAAAGAGAGAGACATGGAGGGAGAGGGAAAGAGGGAGACATGGAGGGAGAGGGAAAGAGAGAGACATGGAGGGAGAGGGAAAGAGGGAGGGAAGGAGGGAGAGGGAAAGAGGGAGGGAAGGAGGGAGAGGGAAAGAGAGAGACATGGAGGGAGAGGGAAAGAGGGAGGGAAGGAGGGAGAGGGAAAGAGGGAGGGAAGGAGGGAGAGGGAAAGAGGGAGGGAAGGAGGGAGAGGGAAAGAGAGAGACATGGAGGGAGAGGGAAAGAGGGAGACATGGAGGGAGAGGGAAAGAGAGAGACATGGAGGGAGAGGGAAAGAGGGAGGGAAGGAGGGAGAGGGAAAGAGGGAGGGAAGGAGGGAGAGGGAAAGAGAGAGACATGGAGGGAGAGGGAAAGAGGGAGGGAAGGAGGGAGAGAGCAAGAGCGTTAGAAGACAGCCATAGCAAATATCAGCATATAAAATCATTACAGATAATAGCTAAAAGTTATTCTCTCTCTATCTCTCTCTCTCTCTCTCTCCCTCTCTCTCTTTTCTCTCTCTCTCTCTAACACACAATCACACATTTGTTAATAATTGGATTCTATTCATTCTCACCCGTAAAGTGTGACTTCAAAACAGCCAGGCTGATAGCCCACAGCTATGTACGTCAGTGTGATTTCTGAAGGTTGTAAATATTTACCGTAAACTCACGCGTCTGAACCACTAAAAGCTATGTGAGGTTCAGCTGGACTCCACACACATTGCAGACCTCCCCCAGGACTAGTCCTACCACACTGGACTGATTGGTGAATTATGGTTAGGTCCAGGGTTTCTTCATGAATATGTGATATGACCAGGAAAATCTCTGGGTCCTAATTATTCAATTTACTTTACCATCCGTGGGACCTAATTATTCAACAGGCTTTAACAAGGGCTGGGAGTTTTTCCATGTCAGGCCACGTAGTGTGGAGAAACTCCTGGCCCTCAGTTTAATGTTGACTAAAAACAGACACAGTATAAAAGCTGTGGCTTCACCTCTGTCTCTGGCTTCTCAGACTGGTTACAATTGATCACTTTATTGTTGGGGATTCATTCTCTTGCAGTAGTTACAGGTCTAGACTATTTATTTGACTCTACCGTCTCCCACTCTAATTAATCAGATTTCCTAAGACCCAGAGTTGCTTCATAACAATTTCCTGAAAAGGGTTTTCCATTGAGACTCATAAGGACCTACTCTCAGTTCAGTGGAAGTCTCAGTGTAGTGGCTGAAAGCCTGTTGAAGCCAGCCAGGCTCTGGGGCCAGAAGTGGAAGTCTCAGCCCAGCAAACCAGGAACATTACCAGAAGATTAGCTAAGATTCTAGTTAAGGTTTTATCTAACATCCCAAATTTAAAAAATAATGTTTTTGATGACAAATGATTATTATTTATATATTTTTTTTATTTTTATATATATATATCCTTGGAATGTTCTACTAAAATTCACTAAAATGTTGTGCACAACATCTGTAACAACCACCACAGAACATTCCCAAAAAGTAGTTATTAGGTTTCCAGGTAATGTAATAACACAATGTACCAGGAATGTGTTCCCAGCTAACCAAAATTGGTTTTGTGAAAGTTCCCAGAAAATTCGTTAGGTTGCGGCAAATGTTCTCATAACACAAAAACTGTCCAGTCGTGCTGATGATTATACATGTTTGTATAAAACATTCGCCTGATGTGGCAAGAATGTTCCCAGAACACATTTTGTCTGGTCTTTAAAGGTTCCCAGAATGTTTAATTAGGTTGTGGGAACAGTCTGGTGGGACATCACAAAATATGTGTTCCCGAAACACAAAAACTGTCCAGTTGTGCAGGTCATTATGCAATGTTTCTTTTAGGGTGCAAAAAACATTTGCCTGATGTTGCAAGAATGTTCCCAGAACACATTTTGTCTGTTCTTTAAAGGTTCCCAGAATGTTGATTTGGGTTGTGGGAACATTGTGGGGATATGATAAGAAAAATGTTCCCAAAACACTAAAACTGTCCAGTTGTGCTGACATTCAGATAATGTTTGTATCAGGGTACACAAAACATTCCTTTGATGTTGCAAGAATGTTGACAGAACAGTCTTTCTGAGTTCTTTAAAGATTCCCAGAACATTTAATTAGGTTGTGGGAACAGTTTGGGTACATTGCAAGAGATAGGTTCCCAAAACACAAAATATGCTCAGTTGTGATCGATGACATTCATACAATGTTATGTTGCACAGGACATTCTTATTATGTTGTAAGAATGTTGACAGAACACCAATTTTGGTTTGCTGGGAGTGTAGTGGCTGAAACTTTGTTGGAGCCAGGCAGGCTCTGGAGCCAGCAGTGGAAGTCTCAGTGTAGTGGTTGTAGATCAGTTGGAGCCAGCCAGGCTGTGGAGCCAGGCCAGTGGCCCTAATATAATGGTTAATTCAGGCTACTTGTAATAACTTTCTGCCTTCCTGTTTTGCCTCTTGACTTCCAGGCCTTCCTCCCTGGGGCTGGCCCACTGCTGGGCCCTGGGCAGAGCCCTCCAGCTCATTGAAACTGAGGGTGTACAATATACACAAAATTAATGCAAAGACAGTATTGCATTTGGCCATCAGTGATGCCAATGAGGGCCAGTGGCCAGTGGCACCGGGCGCCTAGGCTGGGGGTAACTCAGGGCTCCTGGGCTGGGGCTAAGGCTGGGGGTAACTCAGGGCTCCTGGGCTGGGGCTAAGGCTGGGGGGTAACTCAGGGCTCCTGGGCTGGGGCTAAGGCTGGGGGTAACTCAGGGCTCCTGGGCTGGGGCTAAGGTTGGGGGTAACTCAGGGCTCCTGGGCTGTGGCTAAGGCTGGGGGTAACTCAGGGCTCCTGGGCTGAAGGTTGGGGGTAACTCAGGGCTCCTGGGCTGGGGATAAGGCTGGGGGTAACTCAGGGCTCCTGGGCTGGGGATAAGGCTGGGGGTAACTAAGGGCTCCTGGGCTGAAGGCTGGGGGTAACTCAGGGCTCCTGGGCTGGGGGTAACCTCTGGATCATCACAGTGACGTGTTCCTGGGGGAATGTAGCCATACCAAGGGGAGCGTCTGTCTGTCTGTCCAGACGACAGACACTCTATACTCCTGTGGCCCTGGCTGTAATGCTACACACAGACACACACAGACACGCACACACAGACACACACCGTAGCGCTGTAACCAGAGCCGCAGGTTGCTGTGACTGATGGGTTAGAAATATGGCCGGGCTTCGCCAAGGGAACTCCCAGAGGCCTCGTCACCGCGCCGCACGGCACTCCACGCTCACATCTGAGAATCCACCACCAAGGCCCAGAGCTTTGATCCCTTCTCTGCTTTACTCTCTCTCCCTCCCTCTTTCATTCTCTCCTTCCCTCCCTCCCTCCCTCCCTCCCTCCCTCCCTACACCGGCCCAGGCCCAGCCACACTAACCCACTACCCGCCGCTAATAGCGCTCCTCGGAGACGCAGGAATCCCAGTACTGTGCCAGCCTATAAATTACAGTAAGGGATACAATGGGATGCCCTCACCGCAACACTAGAAGGCCAAACCAGGTGTGATTCCCATTCCGATGGATAGGGGGAGGCAGGAAACACAAGACGTCTTTGGAATGGAAACCTAAGGCTGTAGATCATTCTCTGGGGTGGATCGTGATGATGTGGCATGGGATTTGAGCGGGAGCGGTGTGCTGTGGAGACAGGTGGCAAATCTGAATTATGGCTTGGGCCAAAGGTAGTGCTCTATATAGGTTCCCCAATAGGCGGCCCAAATTCTGCCTGCGGGTGATTATTATAAAAATTAGTTGTTGGACATAAAAAACTGTAAAATCACCAGGAAATCAGCTCAAAGTGATTTTAATTTAGGAAATCTGTTCCCAAGTATTCCCGCGAATAAATAGAGAGCCATATCTGATCATATCCCAATGTAATCAAGGTTTGAAATTATTCTGTTTTTGTCAAAAACTATATCTGTTTGGGATTATTGCGGTCAATTTGCAATGTATAAATAATTTATAACTATGTTCCGGCCCCCCGACCATTCGCTCAAGGAAAAATTGTCTCACGGCTGAATGTAATTGGTCCCCTGATATAGGGAATACTACAGAGGTGGGTAGTAACACGTTACAGTACATTTTGGAGGAACTAGTACTGTTCTAGTTACTCTCTGTGGGCTGTACTGTCTAGAGGACCTAGTACTGTTCTTGTTACTCTCTGTGGGCTGTACTGTCTAGAGGACCTAGTACTGTTCTAGTTACTCTCTGTGGGCTGTACTGTCTGGAGGAACTAGTACTGTTCTAGTTACTCTCTGTGGGCTGTACTGTCTGGAGGAACTAGTACTGTTCTTGTTACTCTCTGTGGGCTGTACTGTCTAGAGGACCTAGTACTGTTCTAGTTACTCTCTGTGGGCTGTACTGTCTGGAGGAACTAGTACTGTTCTAGTTACTCTCTGTGGGCTGTACTGTCTGGAGGAACTAGTACTGTTCTAGTTACTCTCTGTGGGCTGTACTGTCTGGAGGAACTAGTACTGTTCTAGTTACTCTCTGTGGGCTGTACTGTCTAGAGGAACTAGTACTGTTCTAGTTACTCTCTGTGGGCTGTACTGTCTGGAGGAACTAGTACTGTTCTAGTTACTCTCTGTGGGCTGTACTGTCTGGAGGAACTAGTACTGTTCTAGTTACTCTCTGTGGGCTGTACTGTCTAGAGGAACTAGTACTGTTCTAGTTACTCTCTGTGGGCTGTACTGTCTGGAGGAACTAGTACTGTTCTACTTACTCTCTGTGGACCGTACTGTCTGGAGGAACTAGTACTGTTCTAGTTACTCTCTGTGGGCCGTATTGTCTGGAGGAACTAGTACTGTTCTAGTTACTCTCTGTGAACCGTACTGTCTAGAGGAACTAGTACTGTTCTAGTTACTCTCTGTGGGCTGTACTGTCTGGAGGAACTAGTACTGTTCTAGTTACTCTCTGTGGGCTGTACTGTCTGGAGGAACTAGTACTGTTCTAGTTACTCTCTGTGGGCTGTACTGTCTGGAGGAACTAGTACTGTTCTAGTTACTCTCTGTGGGCTGTACTGTCTGGAGGAACTAGTACTGTTCTAGTTACTCTCTGTGGGGTGTACTGTCTGGAGGAACTAGTACTGTTCTAGTTACTCTCTGTGGGCTGTACTGTCTGGAGGAACTAGTAATGTTCTAGTTACTCTCTGTGGGCTGTACTGTCTGGAGGAACTAGTACTGTTCTAGTTACTCTCTGTGGACCGTACTGTCTGGAGGAACTAGTACTGTTCTTGTTACTCTCTGTGGGCCGTACTGTCTGGAGGAACTAGTACTGTTCTTGTTACTCTCTGTGGGCCGTACTGTCTAGAGGAACTAGTACTGTTCTTGTTACTCTCTGTGGGCTGTACTGTCTGGAGGAACTAGTACTGTTCTAGTTACTCTCTGTGGACCGTACTGTCTGGAGGAACTAGTACTGTTCTTGTTACTCTCTGTGGGCTGTACTGTCTATAGGAACTAGTACTGTTCTTGTTACTCTCTGTGGGCTGTACTGTCTGAAGGAACTAGTACTGTTCTTGTTACTCTCTGTGGGCTGTACTGTCTAGAGGACCTAGTACTGTTCTAGTTACTCTCTGTGGGCGGTACTGTCTAGAGGAACTAGTACTGTTGTAGTTACTCTCTGTGGGCTGTACTGTCTAGAGGAACTAGTACTGTTCTAGTTACTCTCTGTGGGCTGTACTCTCTGGAGGAACTAGTACTGTTCTAGTTACTCTCTGTGGGCTGTACTGTCTGGAGGAACTCGTACTGTTCTAGTTACTCTCTGTGGGCTGTACTGTCTGGAGGAACTAGTACTGTTCTAGTTACTCTCTGTGGGGTGTACTGTCTAGAGGAACTAGTACTGTTCTAGTTACTCTCTGTGGGCTGTACTGTCTGGAGGAACTAGTACTGTTCTAGTTACTCTCTGTGGGCTGTACTGTCTGGAGGAACTAGTACTGTTCTAGTTACTCTCTGTGGGCTCTACTGTCTAGAGGACCTAGTACTGTTCTAGTTACTCTCTGTGGGCCGTACTGTCTAGAGGAACTAGTACTGTTGTAGTTACTCTCTGTGGGCTGTACTGTCTGGAGGAACTAGTACTGTTCTAGTTACTCTCTGTGGGGTGTACTGTCTGGAGGAACTAGTACTGTTCTAGTTACTCTCTGTGGGCCGTACTGTCTGGAGGAACTAGTACTGTTCTAGTTACTCTCTGTGGGCTGGACTTGTACTCTTACACTAAGTAATTTCTGAACGACGTAACTTCCTTTGTACTCTGTTACATTTTATCAAATCACTTCAGTTACATAGATTTATATTATTAAATATTATGTTGCAGGACTCGACAAAGGGCTGCCCGCTGGGAGGTTTTGGAAACCCTCCAGGCCAGTCAATCATCCCTGTCAGTGGTCCGCTTGGGAAAGTGAAAAAATATATAGTAATAATGCTATTTTCAATATAGGCTATATAATTGATGAAAAAACAGACGACTTCCTGAAACTGTTAGTTCGTTATGTCGATTATTTATTACACGCTCGTCGTAGCCTGAGTGGAATAGGTTATCATCTGTCGGGCAGCAAGAGCGCGCAGCTCTCAACTGGTTGTCATGGAGCAGCTCACAAAAGAACGACAGCGGTAGGGTAGGTAGGAAAGACATTTCAACTTATGATAACTACCAGTGAAATGCTAAGGCAACCAGGTATGTAAAACATTTGGTCTGAAGTCTTGGTTAAATCTTTGCATTTGCAATTCAGTCATCATGTGCTGTTTGAATGACATTTTTGAAGGCTTTCCCAAATAACCTTCCAAATTAAATATTGACCACAAAGTAGACCTACCTGGCAGAATGATATCATGATGATTTGTATCAATCGGGTCGGCATTTGTTTAGCAAATTCTGCCATCATAAGTACGTCCCTGTACATTGTAACCTAAATCAGGATACAGAAACACCGCAGGCCAAACACAATGGTCTCTTGCTAGGTGCACAATTGAATTAAAATGCAAACTACAGACGAATGCCATGTTATGAATAGCTTTTCATGTTTTTCTGTCAAAATATTCTGTGAGTGTCACAAACTCTGATGCGGATGTGGTGCGAAACAATAGCAGGACACAGGAGCTCAGTTAATCCAGACATTACTAGAAAATCCAAAAATCATAACACGGGTCAAACAACCCGGAGGCGAAACATACGCCACAGTGCGTAAAGTACTCCCAAACCGAACTGCGCACGAACAAATGTGCGACGGTAAAACAAAGAGAGTCTAGCAAACAGCACTACACCAAACGACAGGAAAGCAATTACACACAACACATGACAAACAAATGGACCAATATATAGGGTACATAATCACACTAACAGGGAACAGGTGCACAACAACTAGACAAAACCAAACGAACATCGAAAACATCCAACGGTGGCAGCTAGTACTCCGGAGACGACGACCGCCGAAGCCTGCCCGAGCAAGGAGGAGGGGCAGCCTCGGCCGAAACCGTGACAGTGAGTTTCTGTCAAAATACTCTGTGAGTTTCTGTCAAAATACTCTGTGAGTTTCTGTCAACAGGTGGTGCTGGTCACGGTGCTGGTCACGGTGCTGGTCACGGTGCTGGCAGGCTTAAATAATACATTAATGTCAAATCAATTGCACTAAGTTGTTGTCCTTTTTGTTTGCTGTCACAGTTTACTATAAGGAGTACAAAATTACCAAACTAAATGTGTTGCTAGTACTTAAGTAGTTTTCTAACCGGATACTTTTTTACTCTTACTTGAGTCGTTTCTTAAGAGGGCTACATTTACTTTTACTTGAGTAAATGACAGTCTAAGTAACAGTACTTAGGTGGGTACTCTCCCCTCCTCTGGGAACACATTGCCACACAGGGCTCTGGATAAAAGTAGTGCACTATATAGGAAATAGGGTGCCATTTTGAACGGGTGAGTTATTACGGACATCCATTGAGGCCCGGGCGGCTGCAGCGCTGCAGGGTCAGAGATATGTTACTGTTTAACACCCCACCGCCACAGACTGTCAAGCCTGGCTATGATAAACAACTAGCTTAGCAGGTCGCAGAGCAGAGCAGAACAGAGCAGAACAGAGCAGAGTAGAGTAGAACAGAGCAGAACAGAGCAGAACAGAACAGAGTAGAGCAGAACAGAGTAGAACATAACAGACTAGAGCAGAGTAGAGCAGAGCAGAACAGAGCAGAGTAGAGTAGAACAGAGTAGAACAGAACAGAGCAGAACAGAGCAGAGCAGAACAGAGCAGAGTAGAGTAGAGTAGAGCAGAACAGAGTAGAGTAGAACAGAACAGAGCAGAACAGAGCAGAACAGAGCAGAGTAGAGTAGAGTAGAGTAGAGCAGAGTAGAGTAGAGTAGAGCAGAACAGAACAGAACAGAACAGAGCAGAACAGAGCAGAGTAGAGTAGAGCAGAACAGAACAGAGCAGAGTAGAGTAGAGCAGAACAGAGTAGAGTAGAGCAGAACAGAACAGAACAGAACAGAGCAGAACAGAGCAGAGTAGAGTAGAGCAGAACAGAGTAGAACAGAGCAGAACAGAACAGAGCAGAACAGAGCAGAGTACAGTAGAGCAGAACAGAGCAGAGCAGAGTAGAATAGAGTAGAGTAGAGCAGAACAGAGCAGAACAGAACAGAGTAGAGTAGAACAGAGTAGAACAGAACAGAGTAGAGCAGAACAGAGTAGAACATAACAGAGTAGAGCAGAGCAGAGTAGTGTAGAGTAGAGCAGAACAGAACAGAGTAGAGTAGAACAGAGTAGAACAGAACAGAGCAGAGCAGAGCAGAGCAGAACAGAGCAGAACAGAGCAGAGTAGAGCAGAACAGAGTAGAACATAACAGAGTAGAGCAGAGCAGAGTAGAGTAGAGTAGAGTAGAGTAGAGTAGAGTAGAGCAGAACAGAACAGAGTAGAGTAGAACAGAGTAGAACAGAACAGAGCAGAGCAGAGCAGAGCAGAACAGAGCAGAACAGAGCAGAGGAGAGCAGAACAGAACAGAACAGAGCAGAACAGAGCAGAGTAGAGCAGAACAGAGTAGAGCAGAGTAGAGTAGAGCAGAACAGAGTAGAGTAGAGTAGAGTAGAGCAGAACAGAACAGAACAGAACAGAGTAGAGCAGAACAGAGTAGAACAGAGCAGAACAGAACAGAGTACAGTAGAGCAGAACAGAGCAGAGCAGAGTAGAGTAGAGTAGAGTAGAGTAGAGCAGAACAGAGCAGAACAGAACAGAGTAGAGTAGAACAGAGTAGAACAGAACAGAGTAGAGCAGAACAGAGCAGAACAGAACAGAGTAGAGCAGAACAGAGTAGAACATAACAGAGTAGAGTAGAGCAGAACAGAGTAGAGCAGAACAGAACAGAGCAGAACAGAGTAGAACAGAACAGAATAGAGTAGAGCAGAACATAACAGAGCAGAACAGAGTAGAACAGAACAGAACAGAACAGAGTAGAGTAGAGCAGAACAGAGAAAAACAGAGCAGAGTAGAGCAGAACAGAACAGAACAGAGCAGAGTAGAGTAGAGCAGAACAGAGCAGAACAGAACAGAGTAGAACATAACAGAGTAGAGCAGAACAGAGTAGAGTAGAACAGAGTAGAGCAGAACAGAACAGAGCAGAACAGAGTAGAACAGAACAGAACAGAATAGAGTAGAGCAGAACAGAGCAGAACAGAGCAGAACAGAGCAGAACAGAGAAAAACAGAGCAGAGTAGAGCAGAACAGAACAGAGCAGAGTAGAGCAGAACAGAACAGAGCAGAACCGAGTAGAGTAGAGCAGAACAGAGTAGAAAAGAACAGAGTAGAGTAGAGCAGAACAGAGTAGAACAGAGTAGAGCAGAACAGAGTAGAGCAGAACAGAGTAGAACAGAGTAGAGCAGAACAGAACATAGCAGAACAGAGTAGAACAGAGTAGAGCAGAGTAGAGCAGAACAGAACAGAGCAGAACAGAGTAGAGTAGAGCAGAACAGAGTAGAACAGAACAGAGTAGAACAGAACAGAACAGAGTAGAGTAGAGTAGAGCAGAACAGAGTAGAACAGAACAGAGTAGAGTAGAGCAGAACAGAGTAGAACAGAACAGAGTAGAGCAGAACAGAGCAGAACAGAGCAGAGCAGAGCAGAACAGAACAGAGCAGAACAGAGCAGAGCAGAGCAGAACAGAACAGAGCAGAACAGAGCAGAACAGAGCAAAGTAGAGCAGAACAGAGTAGAGTAGAGCAGAACCCGATTTAGATATCTGGGGATTGGTAGCCATGACGATACCTTCAAACACGCACACACACGCACACATCTGCAAGTACACACATCTGCACATACACACACATGGAAGCACATGCAAATGCAAACACACACACACACACACACATGGAAGCACATGCAATAATTATAATGTATTATTATTATTATCACACAGACACACACACAGACCCCATCCCTCCACCTCAACCCTCCTGCTGTTTCATAGCCTAACTTGGCCCAATGGGGGGATGACATCCTGGCTTGGCAACAAAGGAGAGGTAAGAGGGATAGGGTGGGTAAACTTCGCTTAAAAGTTAAAAGGAAATGGAAAACATCTCTGAAAGATGAAAGCCTGTGGTTTGACAATAAAGCAGGTTATCAGCAGCTGGACAGACAGACAGAGGGTCTGAGACAGTCAGAGTCCTGTCAGATATAAACTGTCCATATGTCTTCACTTCCTTCCCACACATGGCTTTTACTGCGTCCGGCAGAGAGAGCGAGGGAGAGAGACGGCTATATGGGCCCTACTAGGTCTGACTGGGAAGGGGACAGGTCATGCTGCACTGACACCTAAGACTGCCACCAGGGTGTCGCCAGTGTTTTACGTTAATGTAGCTCTAGTGTAATTGTGTTTCTATCAGGAGTGTGACACTAAAGACTAGGGAGGAGTAAACTATCGATGACCTGTAAAGAGCAGAATCAACAACCTCTGCATCGTCAAGATGGGGGGCCAGTATGAAAAATAAAAATAAATGATGTATGCACTCACTAACTGTAAGTCGCTCTGGATAAGAGCGTCTGCTAAATGACTAAAATGTAAATGTAAATGTAAGACAGCGGCTTTGTGAGAAGGTGTTAAAGTTCACAGTTAGCCAAATGTTATGTAAATGAACCCAGAGAAGGTCTGCTGGAGCCATGGCCCAGTGAGACACGGGTGCCGGCCCACGTAGATGGAAACAGAAAAGTATTTTTTGGGTAAATCACTAGTGATGTGCTATACCTGCACCAAAACTCCAGTATTTTTCCTTCATGGCTTGTTCTCCATCTTCTTTTTAAATAGGGTCAAAACGGATCAAAAGTTGTTTTCTCACGCCTCTCTCTCGTCCCTCTGCAGCAGACATACAGCACAGTAAGCAATATGTTTGGAACATCGAATCGCAATAAAATCACAGTATCGAATCGCAATACATATAGAATCGTGAGAATCGCAATTCATATCATATTGGCACCAAAGTATCGTGATAATATCGAATTGTGAGGTCCCTGGCAATTCCCAGCCCTATACAACCCTCTCTCTCTCTCTCTCTCTCTCTCTCTCTCTCTCTCTCTCTCTCTCTCTCTCTCTCTCTCTCTCTCTCTCTCTCTCTCTCTCTCTCTCTCTCTCTCTCTCTCTCTCTCTCTCTCTCTCTCTCTCTCTCTCTCTCTCTCTCTCTCTCTCGCTCTCTCAATTTCAATTCAAAGGGCTTTATTGGCATGGGAAACATATGTTTACATTGCCAAAGCAAATGAAATAGATAATTCACAAAAGTGAAATAAATAATAAAAAATGTACAGTAAACATTACACTCAGAAGTTCCA
>NW_028163316.1:0-110499 GCF_964263955.1 Coregonus lavaretus
AATCACATGGTCACCTGGTCATCTTTGATTGGCAGACAGATCTGGTTAGCCTGGGTACCATTCTTTTTAGCTAACATTCCACTCCTTGTAGCCTACTCTGTGTCATATGCCAAATATGCTAGTGCTCAACCTCCCACCACTTTGCTTCACTGTTCCTCCACTTAAAAGACAACTTTCTTCTCCTCCAGACTAGCACACGGCGCAGCCTCTTAGAGCGCTAGAGGCAACTCGCCGGTGACTTTCATTGTTATTTTTCTCGATGGGAATTTTCCGCTCCACTGCCCCTGTAGCTGCCACTAATAATAAAGTGAGGCAAGATGGAGAGAAAAGGAGGGGGGAGGGAGGGGATGCTTGTCAGGATGCCTCCTGAACCACCACACGTATGCACACACACAGAGAGAGCTCATCTCTCGGATAGACAGTGACCAGGTGCGATCGTCCTGGCAGAGGTGACCTTGACCTTGTCACAAAGACTAGGAGTCTAGCTCTCCTCTCTTCTCCTCTCCCTCTCCTCTCCTCTCCTCTCCTCTCCTCTCCTCTCCTCTCCTCTCCTCTCCTCTCCTCTCCTCTCCTCTCCTCTCCTCTCCTCTCCTCTCCTCTCCTCTTCTCTTCTCTTCTCTTCTCTTCTCTTCTCTTCTCTTCTCTTCTCTTCTCTTCTCTTTTCTTTTCTTTTCTTTTCTTTTCTTTTCTTTTCTTTTCTTTTCTTTTCTTTTCTTTCCTTCTCTTCTCTTCTCTTCTCTTCTCTTCTCTTCTCTTCTCTTCTCTTCTCTTCTCTTCTCTTCTCTTCTCTTCTCTTCTCTTCTCTTCTCTTCTCTTCTCTTCTCTTCTCTTCTCTTCTCTTCTCTTCTCCGCTCATATTAATGAATGGAATTCAATAAATGGAACGGTATGTGTTTGATGTTGTTCCATTAATTACTAGTCATTATGAGCCCGTCCTCCGATTCAAAGTGACACCAGCCACCACTTCCTGCCTCCATCTTCCTCTACCTCCCCAGTGCATTTATATGAGATATAAACCCCCTACTGACTGACACACACACACACACACACAACAAACACACACACACACTCACACTGTACTGGCTGTCAGGATAGAGAAACACACCAGTCCCATAGGACTTTTTAGGGAATTTAATATTGTCAAACCTAGACAATTGCATCATATACTCCACCGAATAGTCTGATGTGGAAAAGAAAGGGGGCGTTATGGACATTGAAGAGAGATATAATGACAAGGATATAAGTCCTACTGTAACAAGCTGTCCCCTTCCTCTAGTACAGTAACTAAAGCTTAGAGTGGATTCTATTCTGTTCTATTTTAATTTAAACACACACAATCCCAACGCAAATCTTAACACTGTATCTACAACAGCAAACACAAGTTATATACACACACACACACACACACACATTCACATACACACACAAACACTCACACACCAACATTCACATACCACACGCACCCTATCGTCATCACACAGTACAGTGCACGTCAAGGCATTGTGTCCTCAACCACAGAAACACATGGATTGCATCCCAAATGACACCGTATTTCCCTATTTAGTGCACTACTTTTGACCAGGGCCCATAGGGCTCTGGTCAAAAATAGTGCACTATATATGGAATAGGGTGCCATTTGCGGCTCAGCCATGGTTCACTGGGACCCAAGGCATCCCATGCACCCAGGCCTGAGTCCAAACTCTGAGCGTGTCCAATCAGCCAAGGCTTTACTAGAGGCCAAATCTGAAGCATATAATTGGGTTTTAATCAGCTTTCTCATTCAGGCGAGCGCTAAAGATTAGGGCAGCACGGGCTCCGCTCAAAATAAGCATTCATAAAGGCGTGTGAAAGCCTCTGACCCACCGCAGCGAATCATACAGACCAACAGACACGAGACCGCATGCTCTTCCTCAACCTCTTCCTCTCTTCATCTCTGCATTTTCTCTCACACTCCATCCTTCATGTTCTCTCTCTCCTCTTTCCCCACTCCATCTCTCACTTTTCTTTGCTCTCTCTCTTCCTCTCTCTCTTTCTCTCCAGAAAAATCCAGAAAATCACATTGTATGATTTTTAAGTAATTATTTATTGCATGACATAAGTATTTGATACATCAGAAAATCAGAACTTAATATTTGGTACAGAAACCTTTGTTTGCAATTACAGAGATCATACGTTTTCTGTAGGTCTTGACCAGGTTTGCACACACTGCAGCAGGGATTTTGGCCCACTCCTCCATACAGATCTTCTCCAGATCCTTCAGGTTTCGGGGCTGTCGCTGGCAATACAGACTTTCAGCTCCCTCCAAAGATTTTCTATTGGGTTCAGGTCTGGATATTGGCTAGGCCACTCCAGGACCTTGAGATGCTTCTTACGGAGCCACTCCTTAGTTGCCCTGGCTGTGTGTTTCGGGTCGGTGTCATGCTGGAAGACCCAGCCACGACCCATCTTCAATGCTCTTACTGAGGGAAGGAGGTTGTTGGCCAAGATCTCGCGATACATGGCCCCATCCATCCTCCCCTCAATACGGTGCAGTCGTCCTGTCCCCTTTGCAGAAAAGCATCCCCAAAGAATGATGTTTCCACCTCCATGCTTCACGGTTGGGATGGTGTTCTTGGGGGTTGTACTCATCCTTCTTCTTCCTCCAAACACGGCGAGTGGAGTTTAGACCAAAAAGCTCCATTTTGGTCTCATCTGACCACAACACTTTCACCCAGTTCTCCTCTGAATCATTCAGATGTTCATTGGAAAACTTCAGACGGGCATGTATATGTGCTTTCTTGAGCCGGGGGACCTTGCGGGCGCTGCAGGATTTCAGTCCTTCACAGCGTAGTGTGTTACCAATTGTTTTCTTGGTGACTATGGTCCCAGCTGCCTTGAGATCATTGACAAGATCCTCCCGTGTAGTTCTGGGCTGATTACTCACCGTTCTCATGATCATTGCAACTCCACGAGGTGAGATCTTGCATGGAGCCCCAGGCCGAGGGAGATTGACAGTTATTTTGTGTTTCTTCCGTTTACGAATAATCGCACCAGCTGTTGTCACCTTCTCACCAAGCTGCTTGGCGATTTGTCTTGTAGCCCATTCCAGCCTTGTGTAGGTCTACAATCTTGTCCCTGACATCCTTGGAGAGCTCTTTGGTCTTGGCCATGGTGGAGAGTTTGGAATCTGATTGATTGATTGCTTCTGTGGACAGGTGTCTTTTATACAGGTAACAAACTGAGATTAGGAGCACTCCCTTTAAGACTGTGCTCCTAATCTCAGCTCGTTACCTGTATAAAAGACACCTGGGAGCCAGAAATCTTTCTGATTGAGAGGGGGTCAAATACTTATTTCCCTCATTAAAATGCAAATCAATTTGTATCATTTTTTACATGCGTTTTTCTGGATTTTTTTGTTGTTATTCTGTCTCTCACTGTTCAAATAAACCTACCATTAAAATTATAGACTGATAATTTCTTTGTCTGTGGGCAAACGTACAAAATCAGCAGGGGATCAAATACTTTTTTCCCTCACTGTATATAAACTTCCGACTTCAACTGTACACAAGCAGCCAACTCTGCTGCCCCATGTACATAGAGACATTAAACACTGGACACTTCCCGTTTCTTTTATACTGTTTTTCACACTGTGTATTCATATACTGTATTATTCACATAGCTCATTCTAATATTTCTACTACTGTACATTGCATTTTTGTTATAGCGCTTATACACACGCTTATCTCAGCTCGTTACCTGTATAAAAGACACCTGGGAGCCAGAAATCTTTCTGATTGAGAGGGGGTCAAATACTTATTTCCCTCATTAAAATGTGTTTTTCTTGATTTTTTCGTTGTTATTCTGTCTCTCACTGTTCAAATAAACCTACCATTAAAATTATAGACTGATCATGTCTTTGTCAGTGGGCAAACATACAAAATCAGCAGGGGATCAAATACTCCCCCCCCCCCCCCCCCCCTTGTTAAACATTTGTTTAACAAGTCACATAATAAGTTGTATGGACTCACTCTGTGTGCAATAATAGTGTTTAACCTGATTTTTGAATGACTACCTAATCTCTGAACCCCACACATACAATTATCTGTAAGGTCCCTTTCCAATGCCTCGCACAGAAGGGAACCTGTTGGTAGACATTGAATAACCCATTGAGCATGGTGAAGTTATTAATTACACTTTGGATGGTGTATCAATACACCCAGCCACTACAAAGATACAGGCGACCTTCCTAACTCAGTTGCCGGAGAGGAAGGATACCGCTTAGGGATTTCACCATGAGGCCAATGGTGACTTTAAAACAGAGTTTAATGGCGGAGACAACTGAGGATGGATCAACAACATTGTAGTTACTCCACAATACTAACGTAACTGACAGAGTGAATAGAAGGAAGCCTGTACAGAATACAAATATTCCAAAATGTGCATCCTGTTTGCAACAAGACACTAAAGTAATACTGCAAAAAATGTGGCAAAGCATTTAACTTTTTATCCTGAATACAAAGTGTTATGTCTGGGGCAAATCCAATACAAGACATTACTGAGTACCACTCTCCATATTTTTAAGCTACATCATGTTATGGGTATGCTTGTAATCGTTAAGGACTGGAGAGTTTTTCAGGATAAAAAAATTAACAAAATGGAGCTAAGCACAGGCAAAATCCTAGAGGAAAACCTGGTTGTCTGCTTTCCACCAGACACTGGGAGATGAATTTACCTTTCAGCAGGACAAGAACTTAAAACACAAGGCCAAATCTACACTGGAGTTGCTTACCAAGAAAACAGTGAATGTTCCTGCGTGGCCAAGTTAGTTTTGACTTAAATCTACTTGAAAATGTATGGGAAGACTTGAATGGCTGTCTTGCAATGATCATCAACCAATTTGACAGAGCTTGAAGAATTTTGAAAAGAATAATGGGCAAATGTTGCACAATCCAGGTGTGGAAAGCTCTTCGAGACTTACCTAGAAAGACTCACAGTTGTAATCACTGCCAAAGGTGCTTCTACAAAGTATTGACTCAGGGTTGTAAATACATATGTAAATTAGATATTTCTTTATTTAATTTTCAATAAATGAGTAACATTTTCTAAACATGTTTTCACTTTGTCATTATGGGGTATTGTGTGTGTAGGTGGTTGAGAACAAAAAAAATGATTTAATCAATTTTGAATTCAGGCTGTAACACAATAAAATGTGGAATAATTCAAGGGTTATGAATACTTTCTGAAGGCACTCTAGTTTACTAAAGTTTTCCTGTATCATACTGGCCGCCAACTTGTGATGTTATTAGTCACAGTCTGTTCTTTTTTCCAGCCCCCACAGGTGAAGTCCCCTCTTCCTCCAGCCCGCCTTGACTCTCCTGACCCAGCTTAGCCCACCCTCGCCTGGCCTGTCTCAGCTCCAGCACCTGCTCAGCTTCAGAGCCCCAGTCCTCCGCCCCAGACACACCCACCTAGAGCAGCCTCATCCTCCACCAAGAGCCTCTTACACTGGTGAAGCTCTCTGCTCAGCAGCATGGCAGGTCGAGGAGGACCAGCACGGACCAACGGCGCGGCGGCCAGCAACAAGATCTGCCAGTTCAAGCTGGTGCTGCTGGGAGAGTCAGCGGTGGGCAAGTCCAGCTTGGTGCTGCGCTTCGTCAAGGGCCAGTTCCACGAGTACCAGGAGAGCACCATCGGAGGTGAGTAGGGACGCTGTTTGCATTGGGATTGTTATTCTTCTGACTGTGTCTTAGTCATGCTTAGTGTTTGTGTTGATTTATTGCTGTCCTTGTGTTGAGTCAGTATCATGTTATAAAGATCAAATATAATGGAAGTGTGAATGTGTAGTAGACTGAAGGAAGACCATTTACAATGCCTTCTTAACTGGGGCTGTGTTCAAGGCCAGATCAGGAGCAGACCTGAGCTGCAGAACCAGTTATTTCTTGGCAGCTGATCACCTGACTCTCGCATGAGCAGCCAAACCTCTCAGACTGACACTTTAAATATGCCACAAGGAGTGGGATGTCCTGACTCTTGGCCACAGAAAGCCTTATAGAGAATGTTCAAACTGAAAACAGAAAATAGATATGTGCTAGAAAGAGGTACTTGTCATCTGTCTAATAACGTATGTATTGACTTAATGCTAGCCGGAGTGTAGCAGAGAGAAGGGGGTCTCTCTCTGTGGACTCTTTAAAACAGGAAGGAAGTCGGTCAACAATGGGATTTTGTCCTGGAACTTCTCTAATAGCATCTGGAAACCAATACTTGATGGCTAGATGGATACCTGTCCTCAAAGAGCGCTCACGTTTCTGTTATAACATTCAAAGAATTCCACTGCAAAAGTTGGGTAATGAGTAACTATGTCTTTTCAGCTTCACCTAGTGTTTTAAACCTACACACAGGTGTTGGGAACTTTCATTATATGATTTAGCGTATTTTTTTTTACACCGAGTCACATCATGCAGCATGAGCCACAGGAGGGTGAGGCTGGAGAGACAGGATGCTCGGTGCTTACACTAGCCAAAGCCTTAGGACGAGTCAGCATTTTTTTCATTTTTTTAAAACCTGTCGTCAGCTGTCTGGTCTAAGGTCACCAAGCTTTAGTATGGAGCGGGCTTCCTCTATGAGCGCTGCTGCACATTTCCCTCAGCCATGTGACACAATGGGCTGAATAAGCAGAATCCTTATGTTCCGTGTATTAGCCAATAGACAGCCACATGTTTTGTTCTCTCTTTCCATCACTCACTTTTGTTTAGTGTATTTTACTCTCACTACTTTTCTCGCAGTAACATTTTACCCAGTGCTTAGTGCTCTGCGACTCAATCTTGTTTACTTACATAATAATTGTCCCTTCCTCCTCTCTCTAACGTTGGAAGACTCCCAATTCTCCTCACAAGTTCTCATTAAGCCACTGATCATGTTTCCTCTTAACTGTCTCATGGCCTTGGCTGTTGGGGTTATGTTTGCCTTGTGCTAGTTTAACTCAGCCATGTCAAATCAGGACAACTATACCCCTACGACACTATCAAAGGAAGAAAACAGAATACCTGTCCTGTACAGATACTGAGCATTACTCCACTGTGAGGAAATGTACAGGCGAAGCAAAATGTACACCTCTTTTCTATGTGTAGAGCATTAGCAGACCTCAAAATAAAAATAGCGCCTGAAACTAAGTCTATGATATGTCTCTTCATTTCTTCAGCTGCCTTCCTCACACAGACTGTCTGCTTGGACGACACAACAGTTAAGTTTGAGATCTGGGACACTGCAGGGCAGGAACGGTATCACAGCCTGGCCCCTATGTACTACAGAGGAGTGCAGGCTGCCATCGTGGTCTATGACATCACCAACACAGTGAGTGACTGCTGCTGGTCACGTGTGGAACTAGCCCCTGAGTGTTGTCAGCACTCTGCATCTATATTTAGCTGAGGTTGATGATTATTCAAACCCTCAACAAGTATCCTTTGCTCTCGTAACTGACACTTCTGTAGATATATATAATAGAGCTCTTGTGTGAAAAACAAACATCCATTGTGAAATCTATCTTTGTCATGTACACTGCTCAAAAAAATAAAGGGAACACTTAAACAACACAATGTAACTCCAAGTCAATCACACTTCTGTGAAATCAAACTGTCCACTTAGGAAGCAACACTGATTGACAATACATTTCACATGCTGTTGTGCAAATGGAATAGACAACAGGTGGAAATTATAGGCAATTAGCAAGACACCCCCAATAAAGGAGTGGTTCTGCAGGTGGTGACCACAGACCACTTCTCAGTTCCTATGCTTCCCGGCTGATGTTTTGGTCACTTTTGAATGCTGGCGGTGCTTTCACTCTAGTGGTAGCATGAGACTGAGTCTACAACCCACACAAGTGGCTCAGGTAGTGCAGCTCATCCAGGATGGCACATCAATGCGAGCTGTGGCAAGAAGGTTTGCTGTGTCTGTCAGCGTAGTGTCCAGAGCATGGAGGCGCTACCAGGAGACAGGCCAGTACATCAGGAGACGTGGAGGAGGCCGTAGGAGGGCAACAACCCAGCAGCAGGACTGCTACCTCCGCCTTTGTGCAAGGAGGAGCAGGAGGAGCACTGCCAGAGCCCTGCAAAATGACCTCCAGCAGGCCACAAATGTGCATGTGTCTGCTCAAACGGTCAGAAACAGACTCCATGAGGGTGGTATGAGGGCCCGGCGTCCACAGGTGGGGGTTGTGCTTACAGCCCAACACCGTGCAGGACGTTTGGCATTTGCCAGAGAACACCAAGATTGGCAAATTCGCCACTGGCGCCCTGTGCTCTTCACAGATGAAAGCAGGTTCACACTGAGCACATGTGACAGAGTCTGGAGACGCCGTGGAGAACGTTCTGCTGCCTGCAACATCCTCCAGCATGACCGGTTTGGCGGTGGGTCAGTCATGGTGTGGGGTGGCATTTCTTTGGGGGGCTGCACAGCCCTCCATGTGCTCGCCAGAGGTAGCCTGACTGCCATTAGGTACCGAGATGAGATCCTCAGACCCCTTGTGAGACCATATGCTGGTGCGGTTGGCCCTGGGTTCCTCCTAATGCAAGACAATGCTAGACCTCATGTGGCTGGAGTGTGTCAGCAGTTCCTGCAAGAGGAAGGCATTGATGCTATGGACTGGCCCGCCCGTTCCCCAGACCTGAATCCAACTGAGCACATCTGGGACATCATGTCTCGCTCCATCCACCAACACCACGTTGCACCACAGACTGTCCAGGAGTTGGCGGATGCTTTAGTCCAGGTCTGGGAGGAGATCCCTCAGGAGACCATCCGCCACCTCATCAGGAGCATGCCCAGGCGTTGTAGGGAGGTCATACAGGCACGTGGAGGCCACACACACTACTGAGCCTCATTTTGACTTGTTTTAAGGACATTACATCAAAGTTGGATCAGCCTGTAGTGTGGTTTTCCACTTTAATTTTGAGTGTGACTCCAAATCCAGACCTCCATGGGTTGATACATTTGATTTCCATTGATAATTTTTGTGTGATTTTGTTGTCAGCACATTCAACTATGTAAAGAAAAAAGTATTTAATAAGATTATTTCATTCATTCAGATCTAGGATGTGTTATTTTAATGTTCCCTTAATTTTTTTGAGCAGTGTATTTCATCAAATCACAAGTGTTTTTTTCCTGTGCAGGATACATTCACACGCGCAAAGAACTGGGTGAAGGAGCTCCAACGACAAGCCAGCCCCAACATCGTCATTGCACTGGCAGGGAACAAAGCTGACCTTTCCAACAAAAGAGCTGTGGACTTCCAGGTACTGAGGAACTCCTAACAGTTAGATGCTGCTCCCACTGGACTATTAGTGGGAAATGTTAAGGTTGTTTAAACAGTAGAATGTCTACAAATGACATTTTTATCATTTCTGTTGATATTCATGAATGCTCACAAACTCTCAAAACTTTGGGTTATTACTGAGTGTATCTATATGTTTGTGATAGACCTCTAAAGATCTCTGTCCTTCCTTTGTTTTTTTGTAGGAAGCACAAGCGTACGCAGATGACAACAGTTTGCTCTTCATGGAGACTTCAGCCAAGACGGCCATGAACGTCAATGAGATCTTTATGGCCATAGGTACGTGTACCACATTATTATGTGTGCATGTATACACTGAGTGTCACGCCCTGGCTCTGGGGACTCTAGTATGTTGAGCCAGGGTGTGAGTTTTCATTTGTTTATGTTCTAGTTGTTGTATATCTATGTTGGCCAGGGTGGCTCCCAATCAGAGACGGCTGTAGCTCGTTGTCTCTGATTGGGAGTCATACTTAGGTAGCCGTTAGGCATTCATTATTTGTGGTTTCTTGTTCCGTGTGGGTTTGTTTATGTAACCAGGGACGTCACGTTTTCGTTTTGTTGTTTTGATCGTGTGATCATTCTAATAAATAAAATGTTCGCATTCAACGCTGCGCCTTGGTCCTCCTCTATGAATGACGATCGTGACAGAAGAAACCACCAAGATGTGACCAAGCAGCGTGTCCAGGAGCCATCGCCAGGGAGATCCCTAACAGATCTCCTTCGCCTCCTCGACTGGGTCAAGCCGGGTGAGGAAGAGAAGGGCTTGACATTGTGGCAGAAGGGCGAAAGGCTGGCGAGGGACATGGAGACCTGGTCCACGGGTAGGGGAGACGCCCAGAAATTTTTTAGGAGGGGGGCTAACGCCGTGGACGACGGGCCAGCAGGAGACCGCGGCAGAGCGGCCCAGCGGATTGGCAGAGGAGGCCGCCAGGTTACGGGGGCCACTGGTCGAAGAGGGGGTGGAAGATGTAGAGGCACGGCGAGAGGTACTGGCGTGTGTTGCCAGTCCGGTCCGGCCTGTTCCTGATCCCCACGTAGTCCTCCTGAGTGGCGCAGTGGTCTAAGGCACTGCATCGCAGTGCTAACTGTGCCACTAGAGATCCTGGTTCGAATCCAGGCTCTGTCGCAGCCGGCCGCGACCGGGAGACTCATGGGCGGCGCACAATTGGCCCAGCGTCGTCCAGGGTAGGGGAGGGAATGGCCGGCAGGGATGTAGCTCAGTTGATAGAGCATGGCGTTTGCAACGCCAGGGTTGTGGGTTCAATTCCCACGGGGGGCCAGTATAAAAAAATATGTATTCACTAACTGTAAGTCGCTCTGGATAAGAGCGTCTGCTAAATGACTAAAATGTAAATGTAAATGTAGGGCCAGTGGTGTGTGTTCCCAGTACGGTCCGGCCTGTTCCTGCCACTCGCACCAAGTCTACGGTGCGCATCGCCAGCTCGGCCCGGCCCATTCCTGCTCCCCGCACCAAGTCAGTGGTGCGTTTCGTCAGCCCAGTCCGGCCCATTCCTGCTCCCCGCACCAAGTCAGTGGTGCGCGTCGTCAGCCCTGTCCGGCCCGTTCCTGCTCTCCGCACCAAGTCTGTGGTGCGCGTCGCCAGCCCAGTCCGGCCCATTCCTGCTCCCCGCACCAAGTCAGTGGTGCGTTTCGTCAGCCCAGTCCGGCCCATTCCTGCTCCCCGCACCAAGTCAGTGGTGCGCGTCGTCAGCCCGGTCCGGCCCGCTCCTGCTCCCTGCACCAAGTCAGTGGTGCGTTTCGTCAGCCCGGCTCGGCCCGCTCCTGCTCCCCACACCAAGCCAGTGGTGTGCGTCGTCAGTCCGGCACGGCCCGTGCCTGTTCCACCGGTGGCGGGTCCGGCACCGGTCAGGTGCTGCGTCACGCCGGAGCTAGAGCAATCCGCTCCACCAGTGTTCAGTTCAGCTCCGGTCAGCAGGGCCAGACCGGACCAGGGGTACTTTGGGGGGTTAGAGAAGGAGTGGGGGTCATGTCCGGAGCCGGATCCGCCGCCGAGGCGGAGTGCCCACCCGGTCCCTCCCCTGTTGTATTTGGTTGGCGCGGTCGGAGTCCGCGCCTTTAGGGGGGGGTACTGTCACGCCCTGGCTCTGGGGACTCTAGTGTGTTGAGCCAGGGTGTGAGTTTTCATTTGTTTATGTTCTAGTTGTTGTATATCTATGTTGGCCAGGGTGGCTCCCAATCAGAGAGGGCTGTAGCTCGTTGTCTCTGATTGGGAGTCATACTTAGGTAGCCGTTAGGCATTCATTATTTGTGGTTTCTTGTTCCGTGTGGGTTTGTTTATGTAACCAGGGACGTCACGTTTTAGTTTTGTTGTTTTGATCGTGTGATCATTCTAATAAATAAAATGTTCGCGTTCAACGCTGCGCCTTGGTCCTCCTCTATGAATGACGATCGTGACACTGAGTATATCAAACATTAGGAACACCTTCCTAATATTGAGTTGCACCCCCGCTTTTGCCCTCGGAACAGCCTAAATTCTTTGGGGCATTGACTCTATAAGGTGTCAAGCGTTCCATAGGGATGCTGGCCCATGTTGACTCCAATGCTTTCGACAGTTATGTCAAGTAGGCTCGATGATCTTTGGGTGGTGGACCATTCTTGATATACACAGCAAACTGTTAAGCGTGAAAAACCCAGCACATACACAATCCAAACCCAGCACATACACAAATCAAATGTTATTTGTCACATGCGCCGAATACAACAGGTGTAGACCTTACAGTGAAATGTTTACTTACAAGCCCTTAACCAACAATGCAATTTTAAGAAAGAATACCAATGCAAATAGTCTGGGTAGCTATTTGATTAGATGTTCAGGAGTCTTATGACTTGGGGGTAGAAGCTGTTTAGAAGCCTCTTGGACCTAGACTTGGCGCTCCGGTACTGCTTGCCGTGCGGTAGCAGAGAGAACAGTCTATGACCAGGGTGGCTGTAGTCTTTGACAATTTTTAGTTGTAGTTGAACCTTTTTAGCAGTTGTAGAACCTGACTGATGCAACCAGTCAGGATGCTCTCGATGGTGCAGCTGTAGAACCTTTTGAGAATCTGAGGACCCATGCCAAATCTTTTCAGTCTCCTTAGTGGGAATAGGTTTTGTCGTGCCCTCTTCACAACTGTCTTGGTGTGCTTGGACCATCTTAGTTTGTTGGTGATGTGGACAACAAGGAACTTAAAGCTTTCAACTCGACTACAGCCCCGTCGATGAGAATGGGGGTGTGCTCGGTCCTCTTCTTTTTCCTGTAGTCCACAATCATCTCCTTTGTCACACATACACAATCCATGTCTCAACTGTCTCGAGGCTTAAAAATCTGTCTTTAACATGTCTCCTCTCCTTCATCTACGCTTGATTTTGAAGTGGATTTAACAATTGACATCAATAAGGGATCATAGCTTTCACCTGGTCAGTCTGTCATGGAAAGAGCAGGTGTTCATAATGTTTTGTATACTCGGTGTACATTTCTTCCCAGAACAAATTAAATGTGTAGAAACCATGAAGGCTTCCTACTCACTGTTTCTTTTTGTCCTTCTCCTGTAGCCAAGAAGCTTCCTAAGAACGAGCCAGTGGCCGGGCCAGTGGCCGGGCAGGAGTGGACCTGCAGGAAGCCGCCCCACAGGCTGGTGGTAGCAAGTGCTGTGGAGGTGGGAACTAACCAACTGGACCGACACACCAACCAACCTGCAGTATCAACCAACTGACCAGACCAGCTGACAAACACATCCCACGGTCAAACCAACCGACGGTCTGACCAACCACCATGCACCAATACTGCACCGATCAACTGATAAGCAAACCAGCTCACAGGCCAATCAACTGTCAACACACAACTCCAAGGTTCCAATGATCCGACCAACAGACATGACACAATTATGACCAACATGATGACCTAAAACTGTTTTAACTTATCCGAGGACATAACAACCCAGTATCTGCAACGAAACTATGGACATCTGACAACACCCAGGCAAAAAACAACAACCCCACTTAGGGAGGAAAAAAATATCAATCCTTACCAATCGCACATAACAGAGCACTGTTCTTCTTTGTTTCACTGTATTTCTGTAAGAAAAATAAAAAATCAAACGCAACTGGGAGGAATAATGAACAGGCTCTTTGGCCCTCTCCTTTCTGTCTCTCCCTCTCTCTTGTCATTTCTTTACCATAATACTACAGTATTTCAACGTATGTCTTCTGTCACTGTTCTAACCCTGTTTAGTTTGGTGGTGGGTGAATGTAGCAATTCTCATGATTTAATTTTGTCTTGTTCCCGATCGTCACCCTTGGGCAAAAGAAGGGAGAGTGTTCAACTCCTCAACCCCAAATAAGGAGTTAGGAGAACAGTTGTTTCCTTCCAGATATAGCAGTTGTGTAGATGAACTGAACTATTACATTGTTATTATTATTGTTATTACTTTCACTTATTTTTGGCACAAGTTAAACAGTATGATTTCAAAGACTAGACCACCTAAGGTTTTCCAATCATTAATCTATGATATCCAACCATATACATAGTGCATTAACATCATTGTCACCAATAAGTCATTTTTAGCATTAATATAATGTCTCTGAATCATTCATATACAATGACGAAAGTGGAATAAAACACAAAGCAAGATTTGTTTTCCTGACCAAAATCACAATTGTGTATTGAAAACATGTTGCTATTATTTGTATAATTATTTTCTTCAAATATGTGACCAATCAGTAGTTACTGTCAATACAATACCTTCCCAATCTCAACATGATACTTTGTCATCCTCAATTATTTTTGTCATGTAAAGATGTCTTTTTTATTTGTATACAATTATTTTGTTTCTGAAGATTCTCTGGTATGGGGTGCACTGGTTCTGTCATCTGTTGTGATTTCAGATTTTATCAGTTTCTTTTGCTTTTCTTTTTCTCTGTTCTTTTTTTACTTTTTCATATCGGGGAGGGATCGTCTGTTATGACATCAATGATTAGCACAACAGTACCTGCAGC
Organism: Coregonus lavaretus; assembly: GCF_964263955.1. Taxonomy (NCBI): domain Eukaryota; kingdom Metazoa; phylum Chordata; class Actinopteri; order Salmoniformes; family Salmonidae; genus Coregonus; species Coregonus lavaretus. The sequence goes on from NW_028163316.1 coordinate 14,297, forward strand.
TGTCACTGCTGTGAGATGGGGGACATGGGGAGGGCAGGGGTAAACAAAGCAAAACAACATTGTAATTTTACCAATAAATAAGGGGGAAGGTATCTCATTGTATGCCTGTCTTCTCATTTGTTGTATGACAATGGGTATTCGAGTAGAAGATTTTTCACTTAGTTTTCACCTAACAGCTATGAGTATCTTTACCGACATGTTGGGCGTACCGTAGTTGTTTCCAGTCATACAGAAGCCTTTGTTCTCTAATTGTCGATCTTCTCTAATTCTCAATCTCATCAATAGATCCTCATCAGTCTAAGAAGCCAGCTGAGCTCAGTGAGATTCTTTCTGCTGAAAAATCTCACACTATGGTCTGACTGAATTCCTCACATTCCTGCTCCACAGTCGTGGTCGTCGTTGTCCCGCCAGTGGATTTAGTTGGCCAAAACCCCTTTGCTCTCTCTCTGACATGACAGTAATGGCTGGGGCAGATTATACTTTCCCAGACTAATTGTAAACAGCTGTTGCCCCAAAGCTGAAACCTTTCATTTCAAACGCAAAGGGATAAGTACACATTTTAAGTTATTTCGATTATTTATCCTACATGTTACACAAGAACCTCTCACAACAGTCCTCATTGAAGTTAGAAAGTTAGTGTGCTCTACTGACCTCTACTGGATCGTTAAAGTAGAATTTATACTCAATGGTGGTCAATAAATAGTGTAGCTAATTCAACACAGTGTAATTCTGTATTGTTCTATGTAAATGCATTTGTATGTTTTCATTGCAAACTTTGACAATTCCGGCTACTTTCAATACTTTAGGCAGACTGCAGGGGCCACTGAGACTACAGTACCCATACTGCCTTTCTTCAAATCCAGGGCGAGGGGAGAGGTGAGCGACCCAAAAAAGGGGTGGAGTGGAACCAATGATGTGTATACGTACCATTGAGTGGAACAGGCTGCAGTGAAGCGTGCGTTTTGATATGTCGGACCCGGCGGCACAGACATTTACATTTACATTTTAGTCATTTAGCAGACGCTCTTATCCAGAGCGACTTACAGGAGCAATTAGGGTTAAGTGCCTTGCTCAAGGGCACATTTACGTCATTTAGCAGACGCTCTTATCCAGAGCGACTTACAAATTGGTGCATTCACCCTATAGCCAGTGGGATAACCACTTTACCATTTTTTTTTATTTTTTTTTTTTGGGGGGGGGGGGGGGGTAGAAGGATTACTTTATCCTATCCCAGGTATTCCTTAAAGAGGTGGGGTTTCAAATGTCTCCGGAAGGTGGTGAGTGACTCCGCTGTCCTGGCGTCGTGAGGGAGCTTGTTCCACCATTGGGGTGCCAGAGCAGCGAACAGTTTTGACTGGGCTGAGCGGGAACTATGCTTCCTTAGAGGAAGGGGAGCCAGCAGGCCAGAGGTGGATGAACGCAATGCCCTCGTTTGGGTGTAGGGACTGATCAGAGCCTGAAGGTACGGAGGTGCCGTTCCCCTCACTGCTCCATAGGCAAGCACCATGGTCTTGTAACGGATGCGAGCTTCAACTGGAAGCCAGTGGAGTGTGCGGAGGAGGGGGGTGACGTGAGAGAACTTGGGAAGGTTGAACACCAGACGGGCTGCGGCATTCTGGATGAGTTGTAGGGGTTTAATGGCACAGGCAGGGAGCCCAGCCAACAGCGAGTTGCAGTAATCCAGACGGGAGATGACAAGTGCCTGGATTAGGACCTGTGCCGCTTCCTGTGTAAGGCAGGGTCGTACTCTCCGAATGTTGTAGAGCATGAACCTGCAGGATCGGGTCACCGCCTTGATGTTAGCGGAGAACGACAGGGTGTTGTCCAGGGTCACGCCAAGGCTCTTCGCACTCTGGGAGGAGGACACAACGGAGTTGTCAACCGTGATGGCGAGATCATGGAACGGGCAGTCCTTCCCCGGGAGGAAGAGCAGCTCCGTCTTGCCAGGGTTCAGCTTGAGGTGGTGATCCGTCATCCATACTGATATGTCTGCCAGACATGCAGAGATGCGATTCGCCACCTGGTTATCAGAAGGGGGAAAGGAGAAGATAAGTTGTGTATCGTCAGCGTAGCAATGATAGGAGAGGCCATGTGAGGATATGACAGAGACAAGTGACTTGGTGTATAGGGAGAAAAGGAGAGGGCCTAGAACTGAGCCCTGGGGGACACCAGTGGTGAGAGCACGTGGTGCGGAGACAGCTTCTCGCCACGCCACTTGGTAGGAGCGACCGGTCAGGTAGGACGCAATCCAGGAGTGAGCCGCGCCGGAGATGCCCAGCTCGGAGAGGGTGGAGAGGAGGATCTGATGGTTCACAGTATCAAAGGCAGCAGACAGGTCTAGAAGGACAAGAGCAGAGGAGAGAGAGTTAGCTTTAGCAGTGCGGAGAGCCTCCGTGACACAGAGAAGAGCAGTCTCAGTTGAATGACCAGTCCTGAAACCTGACTGGTTTGGATCAAGAAGGTCATTCTGAGAGAGATAGCAAGAGAGTTGGCTAAAGACGGCACGCTCAATAGTTTTGGAAAGAAAAGAAAGAAGGGATACTGGTCTGTAGTTGTTGACATCAGTGGGATCGAGTGTTGGTTTTTTGAGAAGGGGTGCAACTCTCGCTCTCTTGAAGACGGAAGGGACATAGCCAGCGGTCAAGGATGAGTTGATCAGCGAGGTGAGGTAGGGGAGAAGGTCACCGGAGATGGTCTGGAGAAGAGAGGAGGGGATGGGGTCAAGCGGGCAGGTTGTTGGGCGGCCTGCAGTCACTAGTCGCAAGATTTTATCTGGAGAGAGAGGGGAGAAAGAAGTCAAAGCATAGGGTAGGGCAGTGTGAGCAGGACCAGCAGTGTCATTAGACTTAACAAACGAGGATCGGATGTCGTCAACCTTCTTTTCAAAGTGGTTGACGAAGTCATCCACAGAGAGGGAGGAGGGGGGGGGGGGGGGGGGAGGATTCAGCAGTGAGGAGAATGTGGCAAAGAGCTTCCTAGGGTTAGAGGCAGATGCTTGGAATTTAGAGTGGTAGAAAGTGGCCTTAGCAGCAGAAACAGATGAAGAAAATGTAGAGAGGAGGGAGTGAAAAGATGCCAGGTCGGCAGGGAGTTTAGTTTTCTTCCATTTCCGCTCAGCTGCCCGGAGCTCTGTTCTGTGAGCTCGCAATGAGTCATCAAGCCACGGAGCTGGAGGGGAGGACCGAGCCGGCCGGGAGGATAGGGGACACAGGGAGTCAAATGATGCAGAAAGGGAGGAGAGGAGGGTTGAGGAGGCAGAATCAGGAGATTGGAGGGAGAAGGATTGAGCAGAGGGAAGAGATGATAGGATGGAAGAGGAGAGAGTAGTGGGAGAGAGTTAGCGAAGGTTGCGGCGGCGCGTTACCATCTGTGTAGGGGCAGAGTGAGTAGTGTTGGAGGAGAGCGAGAGAGAAAAGGATACAAAGTAGTGGTCAGAGACATGGAGGGGAGTTGCAGTGAGATTAGTAGAAGAGCAACATCTAGTAAAGATGAAGTCAAGCGTATTGCCTGCCTTGTGAGTAGGGGGGGACGGTGAGAGGGTGAGGTCAAAAGAGGAGAGGAGTGGAAAGAAGGAGACAGAGAGAAATGAGTCAAATGTAGACGTAGGGAGGTTGAAATCCCCCAAAACTGTGAAGGGTGAGCCATCCTCAGGAAAGGAACTTATCAAGGCGTCAAGCTCATTGATGAACTCGCCAAGGGAACCTGGAGGGCGATAGATGACAAGGATATTAAGCTTAAATGGGCTAGTGACTGTGACAGCATGGAATTCAAATGAGTAGATAGACAGATGGGTTAGGGGAAAAATTGAGAATGACCACTTGGGAGAGATGAGGATTCCTGTGCCACCACCCCTCTGACCAGATGCTCTCGGGGTATGCGAGAACACATGGTCAGACGAGGAGAGAGCAGTAGGAGTAGCAGTGTTTTCAGTGGTAATCCATGTTTCCGTCAGCGCCAGGAAGTCGAGGGACTGGAGGGTAGCATAGGCTTGGATGAAGTCAGCCTTGTTGGCATCAGAACGGCAGTTCCAGAGGCTGCCTGAGACCTGGAACTCCAGGTGTGTGGTGCGTGCAGGGACCACCAGGTTAGAGAGGCAGCAGCCACGCGGTGTGAGGCGTTTGTGTAGCCTGTGCGGAGAGGAGAGAACAGGGATAGGCAGAGGCATAGTTGACAGGCTGTAGCAGATGGCTACAATAATGCAGAGGAGATCGGAATGAAATGAACTAAACATCTGGGAAAGGAGAGAGCAAGGCCTCCCTCACCAAAAAAAATATAACTCTCCCAACTTCCACCTCAGAAACTATAATTGTTTCACTGAACCACCCGAATAAAACTCTCCCAACTTCCACTTTAGAAATTAGAATTGTTGTAAACTACAGCGGTTCAATGTTTCAAGGACTAGACTCAACTTACTTTATTCAGCTAGCTAACTATGACGCCATAGCTAACTAGCATGCTAGCATCCAATAACACACAGTTTAGCACCAATACTTGGTTACAACAAACTACCAATAGTGTGTTAACACACTAAACTGATAATTCGTGTCCGTGTCTAGTTCTTTCATAACGCAGCAATGATTAAACGTTGGCTAGCTAGCACAAAGATATTGTATTTAGCTACTACAGTACAGCTAGCTGGTAGTGTTGGCTAGCTAGCAATGGCTGCTGTGTTGACTTTGTTTGAAAAACGGCGTCGCTGCGAACGAATGTAGCTGGCTAAAAGGATATTGTATTTAGTTGCTACCGTTGCTAATAGCTACTAGCCAGCTAGTCCAGGAGGTGAGTTAGCTAGCTAGCTTCGTGTTACACCCGGCACCGCCGAATACAAAAGTAACCTACAATAACTACATACAACAACTACCCACAACAGCCCACGATGCCTACCTATAATACCTAACTACAATCTAAATACATAGTTTAAGCCTTACTCGACAAAGCCCAAGCTATGTATAAAGCCAAACTTACCCAACGCCAGCTATCTGGGTGGCAGACTGCAATCAGTAGCTGTAATTAAGTACAGCAGCTACCAACCACCTAACGTTAATGCCTCGGATAATGAAGTTAGAAAAACAGCTGAATGGTAGGTAGCTAGCTGGCTCAATTACAGGTACTCTTAAGCGTGAAATAACATTGGAAACAACTAACCACAGTTGCTAAAAGTTACCAGTAGCTACCCGCCATTCAGCTGTCTTGCAACCCCGGCTACATCAAGCTCAGTCTGGTGGGACTGCTGGGGCGGGATCTGGATCGGGGAACAGTGACCCAGTCAGACCAGGTCTTAGCCAACAACAGCGGGCGAGTCAGAAATAAGCCCAAGTCAGAGCTTTTCCACGGGCGAAAAAGCTCGAGAAACTCGGAGTCTTCTCCGCTTGCAAGGTAGCTAAATAGCTAACGTTAGCTATATGGCTAGGCTAGCTAGCATAGCCAAGTTCACCAAAACAATTACTAGCTAACTAGCCATTTCCCCTACTTGCACAACCATCTAAACAAACAGAAACAAAACACCATTATCATTTGCATTTGGTTTCTAACATGCAATAATATCCTTCATAAATGTATATGGCGTACATGCGTAGCTAACGTTACTGTCAAGAATATAGTTAGCAACAGCAAGGCTAACCAACTTTGGTAGTAGCTAGCTAGGCAGCCAACTAGCATGAATCTGTTTTATTATGCTAGTGTGGGCTTCTGATTTATTTTCCTCTTATCTTTAGGCTAGTGACACATGCAAGTGCAATGGCTGGAAGAACCCACAACCGCCGACAGCCACCCGTAGTATGGACTTACAGCAACAAGCGGCCAGCCTGAGCGAGTCCTGCCGCAGCTGCGGGCATGCCCTGGGTAGGCTGCCTTATGACTCAACACTAGTTTGAAGGATAGATATGCTTCATGATCACACTGAACCTAATGTCATCAATACACATCATAGATATAGAATGTGTATGCTATTCCATAATAGCAATTATGATCATAGAAATTGCACAATGTAGGTTTCAGCCTCATCTCTTTATTGAGTGAGTAGTAAAGTAACAATCCTTAGCGATTTCCCCTTTAAAGGGGCAGTCAGCAGTTGCTACATCCATTTTTGTGCTTATAAATTAATGATATGTACCTATTGATTCTTGAAGACTATAACTTATAAATGCTTAATGAGCTTAGTTCAACTGTCCTACCCCATCAGAACCCAAAATATAAGCTTGTTTTACTCCAATGTTTGTAAACAATGTAAATGTAAAGAAACACTGTATAGCCTAAAAACATGGTTAAAACAATCATTTTAATATCATGGATGGTCAGTCCTTGCATACGTAGCTCTGTCTATGAATTTGAGAGTAGTTACTTTTCTCCAGCCCCATTCATAAACTTTTTACCGAAACAGTTGTGTGGAGTTCCTTTGTTATTGTTTCAACTGCTGATTGACACTTTAAGATGCTGATCTGTTATTGAACCCCTCCTGTGCAGCGGCCCATGTGTCCCACCTAGAGAACGTGTCAGAGGAGGAGATCAACAGGCTGCTGGGGATGGTGGTGGATGTGGAGAACCTCTTTATGTCTGTGCACAAGGAGGAGGACACTGACACCAAGCAGGTCTACTTCTACCTCTTCAAGGTATGACATCACTTCCCTTCATTCCAACCAGACAGACAAGTGTAAATGGCCATAACCTCCACTTTCCTGCCACTGGAGTCAATATCTGGCTTTGCACATCTTGAACCTCTCTCTCTTTTCATCTCTATCCCCCAGCTGCTGAGAAAATGCATCTTGCAGATGAGTCAGCCGATAGTGGAGGGATCATTGGGGAGTCCCCCCTTTCAGAAGCCCAACATAGAGCAGGTAGACAAGTCTCCTTCCTACCTGTTTGTCAAGCTGTTCTTTCCTTCTTGCCCAACAGTAAAATACTTTTTGTACAAGTTTGTTTTATTTTGTTTCTCAGGGAGTGTTGAACTTCGTTCAGTACAAATTCAGCCACCTGGCACCCAGAGAGAGGCAGACAATGTTTGAGCTCTCCAAGATGTTCCTCCTGTGCCTCAACTACTGGAAGCTGGAGACTCCCACACAGTTCCGCCAGCGGTCCCAGAAGGATGATGGCACAGCCTACAAAGTGGACTACACCAGGTGTGTGTGACATCTGTTGTGGAAAATGTTTGTTTTTTTGCAATGAATTGCATCTTGTTTTTTGTTGTTGTATTGCATCTTGTTTATTTTCTGTTAATGTAGAGGTCTCACTGCTGACTTCTCCTTTTGTTCCCATCAAAAGTGACTCACAACTACTGTAATCTAATCTGTGTCTTGTTTCCCAGGTGGCTGTGCTACTGCCATGTCCCCCAGAGTAACGACAGCCTGCCGCGCTATGAGACCACCCAGGTGTTTGGCCGCAGTCTGCTCAAGTCAATCTTCACCGTGACGCGCCGCCAGCTCCTGGAGAAGTTCAGAGTGGAGAAGGACAAGCTCCTACCAGAGAAACGCACACTAATCCTCACACACTTTCCCAAGTACGTGGTGTCACGTTGATACTTATTGTGTTTCTCCCTCGAGTTACAATCAAACCAAGATTCTGGAGTGAGTGAGATGGACGCTGTGAATCTGTGGATTGTAACAAAGTGTTTGTGTCCCAGGTTTCTGTCTATGCTAGAGTAGGAGATCTATGGGGAAAACTCTCCCATCTGGGAGGCTGACTTCACCATGCCTGCCTCAGAGGGGGGCCAGCTGGGTCACCAGTTAGGTAGGGGGTACCTGTTACAACTAAATAAGTGGTTCTCATAAGATCCATAAAGGCACTTATAGGTTGTACAACATGTAATGTGTGATGATATGATACTTTTCCCTCTCTCCATTTTCAATAATCCTGTCTGGTCTCGGTCATTGTCCTGTGTTTCTGATCCTGGCAGTGATCAGCCCTGCTGCAGTGTCGGGTTCGCCCTCCATCTCTAAGGCCATGAACAGTGGCTCTTCGCTAGGCAGTCTGGGGCTGGACTCTGGCGTGGCCGAGCCCATAACAGGTCAGTAACTCTGGCAGCCCCGCCAAGCTAACTTTTGCTTTGTACTGGGTGTGAAGTAATAGCTGACGTTTGTTTTTATGTCTTGCCTGTTGATGTGGGAGCTTGTATTTCCAATGCCTCCGTGTGATAGCCTCAGACACATAAACATCATATAAATTCATGGTGGTTATAGTAATGTTTTGTACTGTTTCCCCTCAGGAGAGAAGAGGAAGCTTCCAGAAGCTCTGACCCTGGAGGACGCCAAGAGGATCAGGGTGATGGGCGACATCCCCATGGAGTTGGTCAACGAGGTAATGATGACCATCACTGACCCGGCTACCATGTTGGGCCCAGAGGTAAGTGCTGCCCAAGACTGAGACGCGTCATTTAATGTCCATTCGCCAGTGCAACATGAATATTTATGTTGACTGATATGTTTTATCAAGTCTAACATCTAAGTATGGAAACGGGATGTTTGTTAGAATTAATATAATAATGAACTATGTTGATAATCACTGTCACTCTCTGCTAGACGAGTCTGCTGTCTGCCAATGCTGCTCGTGATGAGACAGCCAGGCTGGAGGAGAGGCGGGGCATCATAGAGTTCCATGTCATAGGGAACTCTCTTTCCCAGAAGTCCAACAAGAAGATCCTGATGTGGCTGGTGGGCTTGCAGAACGTCTTCTCCCACCAGCTGCCTCGCATGCCCAAAGAGTACATCGCACGCCTAGTGTTTGACCCGTACGTAGACAGTTTAACAGTTTCTCTCACCTGTTATGTCTTCAGTGAAGCTTCTTGAAATGACCTTTTTTTGACCATTTCTCCCCACTCTCTTGGACTGTTCTCTGTCCAGGAAGCACAAGATGCTGGCCCTAATCAAGGATGGCCGTGTCATCGGGGGCATCTGTTTCAGGATGTTCCCAACCCAGGGCTTTACAGAGATCGTCTTTTGTGCCGTCACATCCAACGAGCAAGTCAAGGTATGGACACACCTCTCCTTTACATGCAACAGCACAAATACTGAAATAAATTAGCTGGGTAAGTTGGACTTAATGGCTTGTTATTGTACTCACGGTATCTGTCAGAGTTTGAATGTATGTGTTGGACCAAGAGGCCAACATTTTCCCCTGATTGTTTGCCATTGTGGTTTCAGGGCTACGGTACTCACCTGATGAACCACCTAAAGGAGTACCACATCAAGCACAGCATCCTGTACTTCCTCACCTACGCTGATGAGTACGCCATTGGCTACTTCAAGAAGCAGGTATGGTATAGGATGATAACATGTACCTCTCTCTCTACCTCACCTCTGACCTCTCCCCTCTGGCTTGTTTTGTCATCACAGGGATTTTCCAAAGACATCAAAGTGACGAAGAGTCGTTACCTTGGTTACATCAAGGACTACGAGGGGACTACCCTCATGGAATGTGAGCTAGATCTAACACTTTATGTTTACCCTTTACATTTAGCTAATTTCGTTATTTATCGCCTTCAGATTTGTGCCAACCTGGACTCAGTGATTGTGTCGTCTAAAGTGTATGCCCCTGAGCTGAAGAAAAAGGTCCCCAGACCCAGGAAAAGGTTTGACATCGTTGACAGAAGACCTCAGGTGAGTTCAATTCTGTTCTATAAACATATAGCCTTTGAACTTGAGAGCTGTATTGGTTTGAATTCAACAAACTCCTGTTGTTTTGTCTCAGGACCCATTTGGGGATCACCTGAAGTTCATGATGCAGTTTATCCATGACTTCATGGCCTTAGGGCCTTTTCTATCAGGGAGTTTGGCACGCAGGAGTATGAGGCAGACGTGGTGATTCTGGAGAAGAAGGGTAAATCATCCTCTTAATATGAAATAATACCACATTATAGAAGCAAAGCATAGGAATCATTTTCATGCACCAAATCACACAAGGAACCTTCCTCAGTCAATGCCATACTTTTGAATTCCATATTAAAACCTATTTTGCATGTGTGTTTCCTGGTGTAGGTGTGACGGACAGGAACAGACTACTGGCCCAGTGTGCTCTCCACCTGCGTCAGTACAACGACGCCCTGCTCATCAACGACACAGTGCGCATGGTGGATGCCTTTAGGGTCCTAGAGGCCTACTATAGCACCAAGAGCTCCACTGCCATGGATGGAACTGACTTCTTCCTGCTTGGACTCTACCAGGGTGAGAACCTGCAATTCCCTTGGAACAATCTCTCCCACTTTCTCACATACTGTATGCGTGTGATTCTTGGGAATATTAAGAGTATAGGAAGTTCAACTTCTGATCATTGATAGTCAGTGTCCTGATCCTCAACAGAGAACGAGGTGGAGCTGAGGAAACTGGCAGGCGATGACCGGTTTGAAAACCCTAAGATGGGGAAGCTTCAGAGCACCCTGCTGGAGCAGTTTGACCAGGGTGGGCACTCCAGAGGCATCCTCTTCTCCAAGACCCGTAAAAGCACCCACTGCTTGTATGACTGGGTGTCCAAGAACCCAGCCCTGCAGCGTGCTGGTATCAGGGCAGCCATTCTGACAGGCGCTGGCAACGGCATCAATTACATGACCCAGGTAACCTGACATTAAACACAGTCAGAACTTTTGGAGGTATAGAAAGGTGGGTTGGAAAGTGCCAATGCCTGTGTCATACCAACAACTGACCTCTGTTTGTGTGTTTCTGTGGGTGCGCTTGTAGAATGAGCAGAAGGACACAATCAAAAACTTCCGCCAGGGCTCCCTCAACCTCCTGATCTCCACCAGCGTTGCCGAGGAGGGCCTGGACATCCCAGAATGCAACCTGGTGGTGCGCTATGGGCTGCTGACCAATGAGATCGCACAACAGCAGGCCAGTGGCCGGGCTCGGGCGAGTGACAGCGTTTACTCTGTGGTGGCCCAGGCAGGGGGGCGGGAGGTGCGTCGGGAACATCTCAATGAATGTCTGGAGGAATTGACTGGCAGGGCCATCAGCGAAGTGCAGAGGATGGAGCCCAGGGAGTTCCAAATGAAGGTGAGGCTATTCCTCATGGTGGTGAGGCTGGTATCTTTCTCTATGTACTACCCCTGCATGTATCTCATCTCTTTGGAAAAACCTACACTCACTCACTTTCCTTTTTTCCAGTATATCTTTTGAACCCGGCACCCAAATTATTTTTGAGTTGAGCATGCCAATTCCTCATTCTCTAATCTCTTTTTCACTAGATCTTTTCTCTCTCTGTCTCCACTATTAGATCACTGACCAGACAGTTGAAAGAACAGTTGAAGATCAAGAAGAAGGGTCGTTTCAGTGCTGCTAGCATTCAGCTCTCGCGTCGAGGCTGTTTTGTGCCCGTGGCCTTCGGCAATGACATTAAAGTAATTGAAAACGCACACCATGTCAACATCAACCCTGACTTTGAGTAAGTTGTGTTTCTCTAATGTCTGTCCTGATACTGTCACTGTCACATATTGGAAGTGTTTTTGCATCAGTGTGTTTGTGTGTGAGGAGTTAACCTGTGCATGTGTGTGTGTTTTCAGGAGGTACTATAAAACCAATGGGCAGACCCTTCTGAAGACTTTTGAGGACTGGGAGCCAGGCCGTGTGATCAGCTGTGCTGCCTGTGGCAGGGTGAGGTTGGCCTTTAATCTCTAGCTTTTTATTTTAGGCTGAGGCTGCGGATCCGTAGGCAGATATTTTGTCTAGTGGCGCGCTGTTGTGTTGTGTTGTGGCTGCATGAGAGAAAAAGGTCACCATTCTAAAACCTGAGGTGGTGTTTTTTGTCTTACAGTAACATTATTGTATTATGACTGTAAGTCGCTTTGGATAAAAGCGTCTGCTAAATGGCATATTATTATTATTATTATTATTATTATACTATGCTATTAAACTGAGTGTACAAAATATTATGAACACCAGCTCTTTCCATGACATAGACTGACCAGGTGAATCCAGGTGAAAGTTATGATCCCTTATTGATGTCACTTGTTAAATCCACTTCAATCAGTGTAGCGGAAAGGTAGGAGACAGGTTAAAGAAGGATTTTTAATCCTCGAGACAATTGAGACATGGATTGTGTATGTGTGCCATTCAGAGGTGAATGGGCAAGACAAAATATTTAAGTGATTTTGAACGGGGTATGGTAGTAGGTGCCAGGCACACTGGTAGAGACCATGCCCCGATGAATTGAGGCTGTTCTGAGGGCAAAAGGGGGTGTAACTCAATATTATGAAGGTGTTCCTTATGTTGTGTACGCTCAGTGTATATTCAGTTCTGTTATGTACAATACTATCATTATGTGATCTTGCAGAAATTGATTCAGCTTTGATCTCACTTTATTAAACGAGAACCATTCGCCAGAATAGCCTGTTCTCTAGGAGTAGAGCAGAGACTGTGCGTAAATACGGAATCCTGCACATGCACAGAAACTTCGGGACTTTTACACCCCGGGAAGAAAGGTCCAGTAGAATTTGTATCCGCAGCCTTTCCGTTTATCTTATGTTACTAGGACTATTCTATTGTCTTTTAACATGCTTATATATGGAAATCTACATCAGTATATTTGTTTATATATTTATATCTGAACAGCAATGGGGAATGGAAATGGTATATAAGGAGATTGCCCTGCTGCCCATTCTGGCCATCGAGAACTTTGCCATGGAGACTCCAGAGGGAAGAAAACTAGCCAAGAAGTGGAAGGACGTTGAGTTTACAGTGGAGGAGTTTAACTTCACCACGTACTGTAATAACAAGTTCCCTGGCATGTTCGATTGATACACTATTACACTGGAAGAAGGACTACAACTGGTGTTTTCATGGTTTTCACCTTTCTCTTCCTTTCTCTCTCTGTCTCTCAGTCTGTGTTGCTTCGTCTAGACTACTTTTGTGTTCCTTATGCATGATCCTGAAGTGTGTCGTAGTCCTATGACGGGGGAGAGATGCTGTGCCTTGGGTATGGTTGGCCCGGTAAATCAGGTCTGGCCGCCACAGGCGGTGTGACGCGGCAGTGTGCTAAAGCATGTTACACAATGGTCAGGGTTAGAATTAGCGCGACAGCTTTGTTTATGCCCAAGGTCCTCTCTCCCTCCCTCACCAGAGACGTGTGGGTTTCTTCTGCTGCATCGCAGCCAAGCACGCAAAAACAGATGAATTTAGCAGCCCTGTTCTAAGATTAACTCAAATTATCAGTTTTTCTATTTTTAGCAAAGTACTATCAGCATCGTCCATATTTTGTCATGAATTTGATTGTGTGAATCTGTACTGTCTTTGTTTTAGCTTGAACCTGAAACGTATGCCCCCTCCTGATACTGCCTGAAACTTGCTGCTACTTGATCATGTATGAAAACATTCAAATTGGGATTTCAAAATATTTTTGCTATATTAATGTGTTCAGAACTGTGTGCCTTTCCTTGCCTAAAACAAATGAAATGTTCTACTGTAATTACTTTTTTATTCTTGATAAATAATTGGACATTATTTGTCTGCACATGTCTATATTGAATGTTATAAATGAAAAATAAAATAATAGATAACTAATAGAAATAAATAATAGAAGTATATAGATTTCACCTTCATTCCTGTCTTCATAAACTCTTGCACAAGATGGCGCTCTTAGCCCTCCAATGTCTACTTCCATACCTGCAGTAGAGGGAACTTATGTTTTTAGATTCCTTCTTTCCCTAACCTGTGCCCTTTAGTTTAGTATGGGGGAAGATTGTGTATGTGGCCATGGTCATCAACAGGTGTCTGTGCTGTTGGCTGCTATAGGTTTCAAGGTATAGGGAGCATTTACAAGCATTTCGCTACACCCACAATAACATCTACTAAATATGTGTATGTGACCAATAATAATGATTTGAGTATATGAATGAATACTGGCTGTTGTTTTTGGAGCCTGGCCCTGCTGAGATTCCATAACCCCGGGCTGTGTAAGAGTGAGGAAGAGTTAGATATTGCTCTCCTATCCATGGGATATTTCAGTAAATGTGCATACATTGCTGCACTGTATGTTTATATCAGAAAAGAGCAGATATGATCACTAACTGTAATTCAGTCTGCTTACCTGGTTCTCTAGTGGCTAATGAGAAGGTTAGACCTAGAAGGTTGGTCAATGGAATGTTTAAAGGTCAATCATGAAAGGCAATATTTATTTCCAGTGCAAAGCTTTCTTTGCTCCTCAACTCCATCCTTGAAAAAACTTGTTTGGGTTTAGCAACTTCTAAAGGCTAGATTTAGCCATCGACATAATGGCGCCGGAGGGGATGGCTGCCGTTTTACGGGCTCCTAACCAATTGTGATATTTAGTGTTTTTTTGCATTGTTTGTAACTTATTTTGTACATAATGTTGCTGCTACCATCTCTTATGACCGGAAAGAGCTTCTGGATATCAGAACAGCAATTACTCACCTCAAACTGGATGAAGATTTTTTCTTTAATGAGTCTGACGCAAATAATTTACTGTTTCTCCCGGACCATGCCCAAATCCCTGTCATTCGCATGAAGAAAAGACGGAGATATAGGGGGCGCAGATCCGGGTGCCTTGTGAGAATTTGTCGGCGAGTGGGTAACCCGCCTCTACCATCCGTTCTATTGGCCAACGTGCAATCACTGGAGAATAAACAGGATGAGCTCTGTTCGAGACTATCCTACCAACGGGACATTAAAAACTGTAATATCTTATGTTTCACAGAGTCGTGGTTGAACGACGACATGGATAATATACAGTTGGCTGGGTTTTCCGTTGTCACGAACCGGCTCAAAGTTCGTAACAAAAGGGAGACAACGTGGAGACAAGGAATACCAAAATATATATTTATTAACTAAAGTAAACTAAGTACAATTAACAATGGTGTGTGTAATCAGTAGTGTAAGTGAGTGTTATGCATGCATAAATGTAATAATGCAAGGTGTTGAAAGGTGCCAAAGCAAACAACCAAAAAGCCACAAAAATACCACAACAAAAATCAATAAAGGTGTCTGCATGGAGAGAGCTCAATGAATGACCTCAGCATCCTTTACACACAGGAAGCAACGTTTAAGAGGAAAGAAGAACACAAGACCAGGAGGGAACAGACAGGAAAGATAGAACATGACAAAACCAAACAATGGTCAGTCACCTAAACATTCAGGAACAGGGCGCACGAGAGAGCGCATCAGCAATCACGTTATCAGTCCCCCGGATGTGCCGCACATCTAGATGGAAGGATTGTAAAAATAAACACCATCTCATTATCCTCTGATTAGGACACATCATGGACCTCAAAAAGGTGAGAGGGTTATGGTCGGTGTAGACCACAATAGGTATTACTCCCGACCCGACATACACTTCGAAGTGTTGCAGCGCCCATATGAGTGCTAGCGCTTCTTTTTCAATGACCGAATAGTTCAACTGATAATGGTTAAACTTTTTGGAAAAGAAACTAACAGGCCTCTCAACCCCAGACACATCTGCTTGCAGCAAAACTGCACCTGCCCCCACATGACTAGCATCCACCTGCAAGGTAAATGACAAATCCACACGAGGAGCAGCCAGTACCGGAGTTGAGGTAAGCAACCTCTTTGCATCTTCGAAAGCCTGTTGACAACGAGAAGACCATACGTACACAGCCTTAGCTTTCAGCAAATCTATCAAGGGAGCGACCACAGTAGAGAAGTTCCTACAAAAACCATGATAATACCCAATCATTCCCAAGAAACGCATCAGTTCCTTTTTAGTAGTTGGTGGTGGAAAAGCATCAATAGCTACCACTTTAGCCCGAACAGGACTCACTTCACCCTGCCCAACCACCTTTCCAAGGTATGTAACAATCACCTTAGCAAACTCACATTTAGCCAAATTTATGGTGAGGCGACCCGCAGCCAGACATTGGAACAAGGCTTGAATACGGGACAGATGTTCCTCCCAAGTATCTGCATATATCACTACATCGTCCAGATAAACAGCGCACCCGGCCAGACCAGAGACAACCCTGTTCATAAGTCGCTGAAAAGTGGCAGGTGCATTACGCAGGCCGAAACTCATAACCGAATACGAATACAGACCAAAAGGTGTAATAAAGGCAGAGATTTCACGTGCCCTACTCGTCAGTGGCACCTGCCAATAGCCCTTTAACAGGTCAAATTTGCTCACAAACTTAGCTGCGCCGACTTGATCAACGCAGTCCTCCATCCGAGGAAGAGGAAATGAATCTGGCTTAGTGACATCGTTTACCTTATGGTAGTCCATACAAAATCTGTTTGTTCCATCCGATTTACTGACCAAAATACAGGGAGGAGCACAACTGGAGAAAGAAGGCTCTGCTATTTTACTCTCCAGCATGTACCCGACCTCAGCATCCAGACAACGCAGTTTCTCTGAAGAAACTCTATAGAACCGTTGACGAATGGGGTCAGCATCTCCAATGTCAATATCATGATCTATTAAGTTTGTACGTGTAGGTGTATTAGAAAACAAACCTGGAAATCTCAGAATCAGACCAACCATCTCTTTCCGCACATCAACAGGTAGATGAGTAAGAAGGCTATCTAAAATACAGTGGGGAAAAAAAGTATTTAGTCAGCCACCAATTGTGAAAGTTCTCCCACTTAAAAAGATGAGAGAGGCCTGTAATTTTCATCATAGGTACACGTCAACTATAACAGAGAAATTGAGAGAAAAAAATTCCAGAAAATCACATTGTAGGATTTTTAATGAATTTATGGTGGAAAATAAGTATTTGGTCACCTACAAACAAGCAAGATATCTGGCTCTCACAGACCTGTAACTTCTTCTTTAAGAGGCTCCTCTGTCCTCCACTCGTTACCTGTATTAATGGCACCTGTTTGAACTTGTTATCAGTATAAAAGACACCTGTCCACAACCTCAAACAGTCACACTCCAAACTCCACTATGGCCAAGACCAAAGAGCTGTCAAAGGACACCAGAAACAAAATTGTAGACCTGCACCAGGCTGGGAAGACTGAATCTGCAATAGGTAAGCAGCTTGGTTTGAAGAAATCAACTGTGGGAGCAATTATTAGGAAATGGAAGACATACAAGACCACTGATAATCTCCCTCGATCTGGGGCTCCACGCAAGATCTCACCCCGTGGGGTCAAAATGATCACAAGAACGGTGAGCAAAAATCCCAGAACCACACGGGGGGACCTAGTGAATGACCTGCAGAGAGCTGGGACCAAAGTAACAAAGCCTACCATCAGTAACACACTACGCCGCCAGGGACTCAAATCCTGCAGTGCCAGACGTGTCCCCCTGCTTAAGCCAGTACATGTCCAGGCCCGTCTGAAGTTTGCTAGAGTGCATTTGGATGATCCAGAAGAGGATTGAGAGAATGTCATATGTTCAGATGAAACCAAAATAGAACTTTTTGGTAAAAACTCAACTCGTCGTGTTTGGAGGACAAAGAATGCTGAGTTGCATCCAAAGAACACCATACCTACTGTGAAGCATGGGGGTGGAAACATCATGCTTTGGGGCTGTTTTTCTGCAAAGGGACCAGGACGACTGATCCGTGTAAAGGAAAGAATGAATGGGGCCATGTATCGTGAGATTTTGAGTGAAAACCTCCTTCCATCAGCAAGGGCATTGAAGATGAAACGTGGCTGGGTCTTTCAGCATGACAATGATCCCAAACACACCGCCCGGGTAACGAAGGAGTGGCTTCGTAAGAAGCATTTCAAGGTCCTGGAGTGGCCTAGCCAGTCTCCAGATCTCAACCCCAGTAGAAAATATTTGGAGAGAGTTGAAAGTCCGTGTTGCCCAGCGACAGCCCCAAAACATCACTGCTCTAGAGGAGATCTGCATGGAGGAATGGGCCAAAATACCAGCAACAGTGTGTGAAAACCTTGTGAAGACTTACAGAAATCGTTTGACCTGTGTCATTGCCAACAAAGGGTATATAACAAAGTATTGAGAAACTTTTGTTATTGACCAAATACTTATTTTCCACCATAATTTGCAAATAAATTCATTAAAAATCCTACAATGTGATTTTCTGGATTTATTTTCCTCATTTTGTCTGTCATAGTTGACGTGTACCTGTGATGAAAATTACAGGCCTCTCTCATCTTTTTAAGTGGGATAACTTGCACAATTGGTGGCTGACTAAATACTTTTTTCCCCCACTGTATACAGTGTCTCTGAATTTTTCAATCTACCCTGCAGTATGCAATCGCCGGGACCAGGAACATCTTCCTCCTCATGCACAGACCTAGCATGACCAGAACCCAGGGAAATAACAGTATCAGCCAAAAGAACAGTTTTAATGTCCTCTGTAGACTCCCACTGTTCAGTCTCAGAGGAACGTGCATAATATGGTTTTAACAAATTGACATGGCACAGTTGGTGTGCTTTCCTCCGTTCTGGAGTGGCAACTAGATAATTTTGCTCAGTGTACTGGCGCACCACTGTATATGGACCTTGAAACTTGGCTTGAAAAGGAGAACCAACAATTGGCAGCAGAGCCAGAACCTGATCACCTGGACTAAAGTGACAAGGTTCAGCTCGGTGATCAAATATGCTCTTCATCCTGTCCTGTGAAGATGATACCTTCTCTTTAGCCATTTCACCAGCGGCATACAAGCGTCACCGAAAATCACACACATATGATAACAGGGACTGAGGAGGCTCGGGAGACTTCCAGTCATCCTGGAGAACAGATAAAAGCCCACGCACCCTATGTCCAAACACAAGGTCATTTGGACTAAAACCCGTGCTCTCCTGTGAAACCTCCCTAGCGGCTAACAGTAACCAAGGCAACCCCACCTCCCAATCCTTATCCATCTCAGTACCATAAGCTCTCAACAAAGACTTAAGTGTTTGATGGAAACATTCCAGTGCTCCTTGACCTTGCGTGTGATAGGCGCTAGACAAATTGTGTTTAATATGGAGCTGTTGGAGAACCTGACCAAAGAGATTAGAGGTGAAATTAGATCCTTGATCACTTTGAATGACCTTAGGGATTCCAAACAGTGAGAGAAACTGAGTCAAAGCTTTTAACACAGACTTAGTCGTGACAGACCGGAGAGGATAGGCAGCAGGAAACCTAGTGGTCTGACATATCACAGTCAACAAATAATTACTACCCTTTTTAGAACGAGGCAAAGGACCAACAGTCAATAATCAGATACTCAAAAGGTTTACTGAGTACAGGAATAGGAAACAGTGGTACCGGCTTAATAGCTTGATTAGGTTTATCAGTTAATTGACAGGTGTGACAAGTTTTGATGAAATCAGAAACATCCTTCTTTAATCTAGGCCAAAATAAATGTTTTAATATGCGATTGTAGGTTTTCCTCACACCCATATGTCCAGCAACGTCGTTGTGAGAAGTTGTCAACACCAACTCACAAAGCTTAACTGGTACCACAACCTGACTAATCGCCTCCCCAAGAAAACAACTACCATGAGACATCCACTTTCTCATCAGGACCTCTTGGAGAAAATAGCCCTGTGCGACATCTCCCAACTGTTCCACAGGCACAATTTGGTCCCGCAACTCTTCTAATGTGGGGTCAGTCCGGGATACAGATAACGGGATAACAGGGAAAACAGTGACAGACTTCTTTGTGGTATTCTCGTTAGCCAGTTCAGTGACCAGGTCATCATGGATCATAGAACGCGTCACTGCACACGCAGAGAACACCTCTGGGAAATTCTGCGCACTCTCATCAGGAATCCCTACAATTAACGGCTTAGTGGAAACACGATAGGCCACACACGCTCACCAGCCAAGTTATTCCCAAGGATCACGTCGATACCCTCAATAGGCAATGAAGGACGCACGTCCACAACAACCTCACCTTTCACCAGTCCACAATCCAACATCAGTTTATGCAATGGAACTGACAGAGTGTTCAAACCTATTCCCCTAATTAGAACACTATTGCCCGAATTAGTCTCCGCAGAGAAGGGTAACACAGATTCCAACACAAACGATTCAGAGGCACCTGTGTCTCTTAAGATCTTCACTGGCACTAGGTTCTTACTTCTTAACATAGACACAAAACCCTCCGTAATGAAAGGTAAATAGTCTGGATCAATATGGACTTTCACATGACCCTGGGCATGAGACAATGTGTCAGGAGTGAACTGATGTGGAACAGGCGCAGCTAACGCCGTAGGCTTAGATTTAACATAAGCACCTGTACTGAACTTACCCCTAGACCTGAGAACCGGACATTCGTTTTTCCAATGACCTAAGTCTTGACAGTAGTGACACTCTTGACCAAAGTCAGTTTTCCCACGAGAATCGGGCTCAACCCTAGTTGAATGAAACTCTGCCCGTGAACCGAAGTATCTCGGTGAGCGAGGCACAAATCTCCGCAAACGCCCCCACTCACTCCGAATACGGGGTTCTGCAAAAACATTTTTGTGAGTCAAAACATATTCATCCGCCAAAACCGCAGCCTCAGCGACAGTCTTTATTTTTCGTTCGTTAACGTACGTCGCTATACGATCAGGGATTGTGTCCTTAAATTGCTCTAACATAATCAGATCACACAGCCCTTGGAAAGTCATAACTGCAGAGGCGGAACACCAGCGATTAAACTGTGAAGATAATTCTTGCGCAAACTCAACATGAGTCTGCTGATCATCCCTTTTTAAAGTTCTAAATCGTTGGCGGTAAGCCTCAGGGACCAATTCGTAAATCTGTAACACAGCCGTTTTAACCTTATCATAACTGACACTGTCGGCTACACTAAGAGCTGAATATGCTTCCTGCGCTTTACCAGTCAGCACACACTGCAACATAAAAGTGCGGTCAGAATCAGGCCAACTCCTGGCGTCAGCAACACGCTCACACAACTAAAATAATGTCTCAGGGTCCTTTTCATTAAACTGAGGCAACAACCGTAAGTTCCCAACAATATCAAATGTGTCTGGGTCACGACCAAAAGAGGAACGACCCCTAGGTAACTCTGGATCACCTTCCCAGAGCAAACTCTCCCCTGAGAGCTTTCCTTCCCTAACCAACTCTAGTCGCTCTTGCTGCAGCTTGATTTTAGCACGCTCCATATCCTGTTTAAATTCCAATTCCCTTTCATATTTTACGTGATCATGCCCTAGCTGTAACAGAAGCAGTTCTTTCTGCTGTTCAAAAAGAAGACTACTATGACTAACTGATGGAGCGGTCATTGTAACATATCGGGGAGACAACGAGTCCTCAGCAGAGGCTGCCCCAGTGGTAACTTCAAGAATACCACTCTCCATCAAATTGGCCTTCAATATTAACCTAATATAATTTTTTTGACGTTATCACTAATTTCAACCTTGTAGTGTTCAGCAACCTTCAACAGCTGTTCTTTAGTACATAATTCTAACAGTTCCTCTCATGGAAAGCGAATGAACTCGTCTACATTAGACGCCATATTCAAGAGAGAAAAAAAATATATATATGTTATAATAATCTCGCTCAACCCCTCTGCTGAGCACACCAGACACAACACGAGAAATGACAATCACACCGAGCACCACAGCTTTCCCAAAACAATAACTCAACCCTAGTCTTCGTGCGGATTCGCAGTGGGTAATTACACACTGTAGCCCGCTGGCAAGGAAATAAACCCCCCAGCACGCTGGTAGATTCCACCAAGCCACGGATGTGCCCCCGAGACAACTGCTCAGTCCACAAACACCACACAAAAATAACAAACATTTAACCATGCCCAACGTATTCCAAAACATAATGTCACTAAGCCTATCAGGAGAAAGGGCTATAGCTCCGGGTAGCAAATGTCACTACCCTATCCAAATCTCCCACTGCGGTAAACAGCCGATTGTACTCACCTCCTCAGACCAATGTCCCAACAGCGAGTAGAGCAAGAGTTTCCAGGCTGGGCAGGGCCTGGAAACTAACCAATGTACTCTCTCCAACGCAGTACACAACCCAAAAAACCAAAGGCAACCAATACCCCCCACCCCGGACGCGCGGCTCCAGCCGAGGACGAGGAGCCCGAATTAGGTTGGGGTCCAGTGTCTCCATTCCTCCAGAACGAGGACCACCACCAACAGCTCCCTGTCTCCAACTCCATAGTTCCTCTCTGCAGGGGTAAGCTTTTTAGAGAAAAAGGCACAGGGATACTTTTTCTCTGGCTTACCGTGCCGCTGGGAGAGGAACGCACCCACGCCCCCTCCTCCGATGCGTCCACCTCCAGGATGAAAGGACGAGATGGATCTGGGTGTTATAGGATGGGCACTGTGGTGAACCTCTCCTTCAGCCTCTTGAAGGCAGTGTCAGCCTCAGGGTTCCAGGCAAGCTTCTGAGGCCCACCCTTAAGGAGAGAGGTGAGCGGGGCGGCTATGGAGCTGAAGGACCTGATGAAACGCCGGTAGAAATTAGCGAAGCCCAGGAAGCTCTGTAGGCCCTTGATGGTGGTGGGAACTGGCCATGACCTGACGGCGTCCGTCTTGACTCCTTCCATGAACACCCGCTGAGGACTGATCCGGTATCCCAGGAAGGAGATGGCCTGTTGGTGGAATTCGCATTTCTCCCCCTTCACCAACAGGCTGTGTATCCGGAGGCGGAGTAGGACAGCTCGGACGTCCCTGACGTGCTCTTCGAACGTAGCCGAGTAGATCAGGATATTGACGATGTACACCACCACCTGTCTACTCAGCTTTTCTCGGAACACGTCATTGACAAAGGACTGGAACACAGAAGGTGCGTTGGCGAGGCCGTAGGACATGAAGCAGTATTCATAGTGGCCTGAGGTAGTGCTGAATGCCGTCTTCCACTCGTCTCCTTCCTGGATTTTGATCAGGTTGTAGGCACTCCTCAGGTCCAACTTGGTAAAGTACCGGGCCACTCGTAGCTGCTCAATGGCCGACGGAACCAGAGGGAGGGGGTACCTGTACTTGGTGGTGACTGCGTTCAGCCCCCTGTAGCCAATGCATGGTCTCAGTCTTCCGTCTTTTTTGGCCACGAAGAAGAAGCTGGCTGAATCAGGAGAAGTAGAGCGCCACATACTTCTCCATGGCCTCAGTCTCCGCCATGGAAAGGGGGTAAATGCGACTCTTTGGGGGGTGTTGTCCATCCAGCAGGTCAATGGCGCAGTCCCAGGGCCTGTGAGGAGAGAGACACGTAGCCTTTAATGAAAAGAAGACATCGGAGAGATCTGCATACTCACGTGGAATGTTGGGCTGGAGGGCGAACTACGGACTCTCCACTGACATGGAACATTAAACCACCAGCAGTCAGGTCTTCCGGCATGAGGTGGACCTGGCTGTGATCCTCTTGGTGCTCCAATTAATGGTGGGGTTGTGTAGTCTGAGCCAAGGCAATCCCAAGACGATCCGGTGAAGGGGTGACATGACGATGTGGAATGACAGCTCCTCGTGGTCCCCCGGTAGTGTGGTAATGGTGATGGTGAAGTGGAGAGTGACGTGCGTGATCCAATGGGTTTATTGTCCAGTGAGGTGACGTGTAGCGGAGATGGCAGTTGCACGGTGGGGAACCCCCATTCAGAGACCAGCTCCCTATCTATAAGGTTCCCCGCTGATCCGGAATGTATCATTGCGGTAGAAATGGAAGAGAAGGAATAACCAGTCACAGATAGGAGCTGACATAACACTCACGGAGCGGTGACGGGAGTCATACCGCCTAGATAGGGAGCCACCAGGAGATCTGTGGTCCATGGTGGTGTAGGGGGTGCTGCCCACCTCCATGGGTGAGGCTTCCATAGCTCAGATGGGGTGAGCGTTGAGGCTCCGGGAGGTGTTGGGAACGTCGTCTCTCTCTCAACATGTCGTCAAGACGGATGGACGTGGTGATGAGGGTATCAAGGTCCATCTCGTCATCCTGACATGCGAGTTCCGTCTTGATGTCCTCCCGTAAGCCTCTCCTGAAGGCCGTGCGCAGAGCATGCTCATTCCAGCCGGAAGACGCCGCCACCGTGCGAAAGCTCAGAGCGTATTTGGACGCAGGCCCCTCTCGCTGTTGTAGATGGAGGAGACGCTCACCCCCATCCTTTCCCTCCATGGGATGATCAAACACCGACCTGAACCTAGCAAGGAAGGTGGGGTAGGGAAGTGCCACTGCCTCCTCTCCTTCCCAGACTGCCGTGGCCCAATCCAGCCCCTTTTCCTTTAAGAAGCGAAATCACCAGTGCTATCCTGGCTTGGTCAGATGGATATGCCCCGGCTAACGAGCCAGATAAAGGGAAACCGGTAGCAGGAAGCCGCTACATTGAGTAGTTTTACCGTCATAGCGCTCCGGTAGGGCGAGGGTTCCCGCAGGAGTGGGTGATAGCACGGGAACAGGTGGATTGGGGGCACTCGCCGCTCCCTGAGGTGGAACCGGAGCGCTGGGCAGATTATGCAGAGTTTGGAGCACTTCCTGCATGGCGGCGTTCAACTGGGCAAGCTACTGCTGGTGCTGGCTAAATAGGGGTGGTGATGAGATGATGAGGTACATTCGCACCGAGCTAAAGGCTAGAGCTGCCGCTTTCAAGGAGCGGGACTCTAATCCGGATGCTTATAAGAAATCCCGCTATGCCCTCAGACGAACCATCAAACAGGCAAAGCGTCAATACAGGACTAAGATTGAATCCTACTACACCGGCTCTGACACTTGTTGGATGTGGCAGGGCATGCAAACTATTACGGACTACAAAGAGAAACCCAGCCGCAAGCTGCACAGTGACGCGAGCCTACCAGACGGGCTAAACGCCTTTTATGCTTTCTCCGAGGCAATCAACACTGAAGCATGCATGAGAGCACCAGCTGTTCTGGACGACTGTGTGATCACGCTCTCCATAGCCGATGTGAGCAAGACTTTTTAAACAGGTCAACATTCACAAGGCCGCAGAGCCAGACGGATTACCAGGACGTGTACTCAGAGCATGCACAGACCAACTGGCAAGTGTCTTCAATTACATTTTCAACCTCTCCCTGACCAAGTCTGTAATACCTACATGTTTCAATCAGACCACCATAGTCCCTGTGCCCAAGAAAGTGAAGGTAACTGCCTAAATGACTACCACCCCGTAGCACTCATGTTGGTAGCCATGAAGTGCTTTGAAAGGCTGGTCATGGCTCACATCAACACCATCATCCCGGAAACCCTAGACCAGGGGTGTCAAACGTACGGCCCGCGGGCCGGATCAGGCCCGCAAACGGGTTTAATCCGGCCCGTGAGATGATTTTTTTTAAAATAAAAAAATAATTTTTTTTTTCTTTTTTTTTTTTTAAGTATACAAATGCACTGCAATTTTTCAGTAAAATAAACTGCTGTTCCAATTGCGTCCACTGGATGGCGCAATAGCAATTGTGTTAAGCAAGCAAACTGTTTATACCGGGGCAGTGCAAGTAGGTCAAGCACGTGCAGCCAATGAGCTACTTTGTTTTGCCCGCGATATTTATTACGGCTTCTACTTTTAACATTATGTACTTTGGCACCCTCATTGCCCCAATATGTCTCTGTCAAAAAAGAGAAAAGTGGACGCAGAGTGCAGAGTGTTCCAAGAAAAATGGTCATCCTATTTAATCACGGAATTGAATGGGAAAGCTGTATGTTTGGTGTGTTCAGAGCATGTTGCAGTGCTGAAAGAATATAACCTTCGTCGCCACTATGTGAGTCTTCATGCCGACAAATATGACAACTTTCAAGGACAGCGGAGATGAGAGAAGGTGAATGAACTGTTGGCGGGTCTGAAGAAACAGCAGTCTGTGTTTACTCACAGCCGAGACATCAGTGACGCTGCAGTGAAAGCTAGCTACCTCATTGCTAATGAAATCGCAGTGGCTTCAAAACCATTTAGTGAGGGTGAATTTGTAAAAACATGCATGATGAAGGCAGCGGAGATTGTGTGCCCTGAAAAGCGGCAGGCTTTTGCAAATATCAGCCTGACAAGAAACACAGTTGCAGACAGGATTTCCGATCTTTCAGTGGATTTGGACAGCCAGTTGAAGCAAAAAGTAAAGTCATTTATTGCGTTTTCGGTTGCAATTGATGAAAGCACGGACATTACAGATGTTGCACAAACGGCCATTTTTTCATCCGCGGAGTTGATGACACATTGACCGTCACCGAGGAGTTCGTGGAGTTGGTGCCGATGACAGATACAACGACAGCAGCTGATATTTTTACCGCACTCGTCGGCGCGCTGGACAGGGTCGGAGTGGACTGGTCCCGCGCTGTCAGCCTGGCTACAGATGGTGCGCCCTCAATGATCGGGAAAAAAGCAGGCGTTGTGACAAAGTTCAGAGAGAAAGTGCAATCTGCAAATGGAGGACGTGATTTTTTGACTTTTCACTGTATTTTGCACCAGGAGGCTTTGTGTTGCAAGTCATTAAAGATGGATAACGTCATGAAGGTGGTCATCCAAAATGTTAATTTCATCCGATCCAGAAGCCTGAATCACCGTCAGTTTGACAGCCTTCTCAGAGAGAAAGACCACATCTATGGCCTGCCATACCACACTGAGGTAAGATGGTTAAGCCGAGGTGCTGTGCTGAGGCGTTTCTTTGATTTACGAGAAGAAATTGAACAGTTCATGGAAGAAAAGGGCAAACCAGTATTAGAATTTCATTCCGCAGAATGGATGCCGGACCTTGCATTTATGGTGGATGTTACAGAGCACCTGAATAACTTGAACAAACAGCTGCAAGGGCGCAACAAAGTTGGCACGCAGTATTATGACAGCATACGTTCTTTCAAGTTGAAGCTGTCATTGTGGGAGACGCAACTTGCCGGTGGTGATGCAGCTCACTTCCCCTGTCTGAAAAATGTGCGCACCACCCAACATGTGGCAGACATGAAGCGGTTCAAAGATAAAATAACTGGACTGTTACGGGAGTTTGAGCAACGCTTTCAGATTTATGTTTATATGTTTTTATGTTGATGTGCTATTGTTTTTAATTGATTTTATTTTATTTGTATATTTAACCTATTCTTGACTCTGTGGTTCTTGCACTTGTTTGGGGAACAGGATTTCATTATTTTTATCTACATTTCTGCCTGAGAAATGACACCCTGATATAGTTCTGTGATCTGTGCTATACTTCTGTGAATCACTGAGGCATTGTGTGTTTGCGTGTTCTTTGTCCTCAGAACTTTCAAATAACTTGAGGTGTTTTATGATTAATAGTGATGTTGTGCTTTTGGACACTGTCCTCAGGCTCCAGCTTTATGTTTATATGTTTTTATGTTGATGTGCTATTGTTTTTAATTGATTTTATTTTATTTGTATATTTAACCTATTCTTGACTCTGTGGTTCTTGCACTTGTTTGGGGAACAGGATTTCATTATTTTTATCTACATTTCTGCCTGAGAAATGACACCCTGATATAGTTCTGTGATCTGTGAAACAGTTCTGTTAATCACTGAGGCATTGTGTGTTTGTGTGTTCTTTTTCTTTAGAATTTTCAAATAAACTTGACGTGTTTTATGATTAATAGTGATGTTGTGCTTGTACTATTTTGGACACACTGTCCTCAGGCTCCAGCTTTATGTTGTATGTTGATTGTATTAAAACAAAGAAAACAATCTGAAGTTGTTGTTTTTAAGTTATATACAGTGAGGGAAAAAAGTATTTGATCCCCTGCTGATTTTGTACGTTTGCCCACTGACAAAGAAATTATCGGTCTATAATTTTAATGGTAGGTTTATTTGAACAGTGAGAGACAGAATAACAACAAAAAAATCCAGAAAAACGCATGTCAAAAATGTTATAAATTGATTTGCATTTCAATGAGGGAAATAAGTATTTGACCCCCTCTCAATCAGAAAGATTTCTGTCTCCCAGGTGTCTTTTATACAGGTAACGAGCTGAGATTAGGAGCACACTCTTAAAGGGAGTGCTCCTAATCTCAGTTTGTTACCTGTATAAAAGACACCTGTCCACAGAAGTAATCAATCAATCAGATTCCAAACTCTCCACCATGGCCAAGACCAAAGAGCTTTCCAAGGATGTCAGGGACAAGATTGTAGACCTACACAAGGCTGGAATGGGCTACAAGACCATCGCCAAGCAGCTTGGTGAGAAGGTGACAACAGTTGGTGCGATTATTCGCAAATGGAAGAAACACAAAAGAACTGTCAATCTCCCTCTGCCTGGGGCTCCATGCAAGATCTCACCTCGTGGAGTTGCAATGATCATGAGAACGGTGAGGAATCAGCCCAGAACTACACAGGAGGATCTTGTCAATGATCTCAAGGCAGCTGGGACCATAGTCACCAAGAAAACAATTGGTAACACACTACGCCGTGAAGGACCGAAATCCTCCAGCGCCCGCAAGGTCCCCCTGCTCAAGAAAGCACGTATACAGGGCCGTCTGTTTGCCAATGAACATCTGAATGATTCAGAGGAGAACTGGGTGGAAGTGTTGTGGTCAGATGAGACCAAAATTGAGCTATTTGGCATCAACTCAACTCACCGTGTTTGGAGGAGGAGGAATGCTGCCTATGATCCCAAGAACACCATCTCCACCGTCAAACATGGAGGTGGAAACATTATGCTTTGGGGGTGTTTTTCTGCTAAGGGGACAGGACAACTTCACCGCATCAAAGGGACGATGGACGGGGCCATGTACCATCAAATCTTGGGTTAGAACCTCCTTCCCTCAGCCAGAGCATTGAAAATGGGTCGTGGATGGGTATTCCAGCATGACAGTGACCCAAAACACACGGCCAAGGCAACAAAGGAGTGGCTCAAGAAGAAGCACATTAAGGTCCTGGAGTGGCCTAGCAAGTCTCCAGACCTTAATCCCATAGAAACTATGTGGAGGGAGCTGAAGGTTCGAGTTGCCAAACGTCAGCCTCGAAACCTTAATGACTTGGAGGAGATCTGCAAAGAGGACTGGAACAAAATCCCTCCTGAGATGTGTGCAAACCTGGTGGCCAACTACAAGAAACATCTGACCTCTGTGATTGCCAACAAGGGTTTTGCCACCAAGTACTAAGTCATGTTTTGCAGAGGGGTCAAATACTTATTTCCCTCATTAAAATGCAAATCAATTTATAACATTTTTGACATGCGTTTTTCTGGATTTTGTTGTTGTTATTCCATCTCTCACTGTTCAAATAAACCTACCAATAAAATTATAGACTGATCATGTCTTTGTCAGTGTGTAAACGTACAAAATCAGCAGGGGATCAAATACTTTTTTCCCTCACTGTATACCATGATTTTTCCGGTCCGGCCCACTTGGGAATAGATTTTCCTCCATGTGGCCCCTGAGCTAAAATGAGTTTG
Source organism: Coregonus lavaretus (assembly GCF_964263955.1). Classification (NCBI taxonomy): domain Eukaryota; kingdom Metazoa; phylum Chordata; class Actinopteri; order Salmoniformes; family Salmonidae; genus Coregonus; species Coregonus lavaretus. Next base: position 43,430 of record NW_028163316.1, read on the forward strand.
ACACCCCTGCCCTAGACCCACTCCAATTCGCATACCGCCCCAACAGATCCACAGACGACGCAATCTCAATCGCACTCCACACTGCCCTTTCCCACCTGGACAAAAGGAACACCTATGTGAGAATGCTGTTCATTGACAACAGCTCAGCATTCAACACCATAGTGTCCAAAACGCTCATCACTAAGCAAAGGACCCTGGGACTAAACACACATCAAGTTGGTAAGGGTAGGCAACAACACATCTGCCACGCTGATCCTCATCACGGGGACCCCTCAGGGGTGCATGCTTAGTCCCCTCCTGTACTCCCTCTTCACCCACGACTGCGTGGCCAAGCACGACTCCAACACCATCATTACGTTTGCTGATGACACAACAGTGGTAGGCCTGATCACCGACAACGATGAGACAGCCTATAGGGAGGAGGTCAGAGACCTGGCAGTGTGATGCCAGGACAACAACCTCTCCCTCAACATGAGCAAGACAAAGGAGCTGATCATGGACTACAGGAAAAGGAGGGCTGAACATGGCCCCATTCACATCGACAGGGCTGTAATGGAGCGGGTTGAGAGCTTCAAGTTCCTTGGTGTCCGCATCACCAACAAACTATCATGTTCCAAACACACCAAGACAGTCGTGAAGAGGGCACGACAGCGCCTTTTCCCCCTCAGAAGACTGAAAAGATTTGGCATGGGTCCCCAGATCCTCAAAAAGTTCTACAGCTGCACCATCGAGAGCGTCCTGGCCTGGTTGGGCAACTGCTCGGCATCCAATCGTAAGGCGCTGCAGAGGGTGGTGTGTATGGACCAGTACATCACTGGGGCCAAGCTTCCTGCCATCCAGGACCTATATACTAGGCGGTGTCAGAGGCAGGCCCAAAAAATTGTAAAAGACTCCAGTCACCCAAGTCATAGACTGTTCTCTCTGCTACCGAACGGCAAGCGGTACCGGAGTGCCAAGTCTAGGTTCAAAAGGCTCCTTAACAGCTTCTACCCCCAAGCCATAAGACTGTTGAACAATTAATTAAATAGCCATCCGGACTGTTTGCATTTACACCCCTCCCCCCTTTGTTTTTAGACTGCTGTTTATTATCTATACGTAATCACTTTACCTACATGTACAAATTGGCTGTGTCTTTTTAATTGCCATCTTGTTCTGCTTTTTATCTTCAAACAATTTACTGTTAAAAAGAAAGACTTCATTGGGGTTAGCGGAGTTTCTCAACTCCATGATATGTACATCTCGGTGGAGTTGGGTTGCGACGACTGTGGGCGGAGTGGTTGTATTTGACAAAATAGTCGGTGGTTGTATTTTTCGAAAGTTGTTTAAAAATTATGGATTTCAGCGAACAAAGAAAGGCACCCAGCTATAGAGGACAAACATAGGTACACGGCAAGGGTTTAAGAATTTCCATTCTTACAAGTATCGGCTGACAGCGACTCAATGTCAGAGGTTCAGTCCACCCACAGTCGTCTCCGCTCAACTCCATTGATGTGGTGTACATGATGGAGTTGAGAAAAGCTCTGGCACATTGGGGTGTATTTTGTATACTTCAATCAACAGCTGGATTTTTCCCAAGCTAAATGAGAACCTACCAACCCAGGTTATGAAACATTGCAGGGAAACTTTACGTGACAATCCTCCAAGGCAGAATGAACCGGTCCGTATCCCATCAACCCCTCTTCACATGTGTCTGGGTTGGGGTTGATAGAGCACCTTCACCATGTCACATGATTACTAATCCCTTCAAAAAGATCAGCAGAGTAGGAGCTTTTTGAGAACCACCGTCTCTCTAGGACATGTTTTATAACAACTAGGAATTATAGGAGATGATTTAGCCAGAAAAGCCTGCAAACCAGGGCCTATTCTGTTTTCATGGGAGTTATCCCCTACATTCAGGCAGACAGACAGATGCACAGACTCAACCAGAGACAGGAAGACCGACAGGGAGCAGAATAGCTGATGTGAATTGGCTTAATCAGGCCTGGGCTCTGTAATCATAGCTGACTACTTGGCTGATGCTAATTCCGTGCACGTTAATTGCAATTAGCTCCTTGTCTGAAATGAAAGCAAGGTTGTTGAGCAACTATTTATGATGAAAAGGCCATCTGATGGCAGTCTGTATGTGTGAAGGAGCTGCTCAGATAAGTGCAGACATTGACTTGAGTGACAGCAACACGCCACTTCCACACAGTTTATACTTATGATAACTGCCTGACACTCTTTCTGTGTCCAATGTTAAAGCCACTCCAATGTGAGAGATGACCTGGAAGTGAATTTAGAATAGCTACATGGAGAAAGAATGATACTGACAGGCATTGAATATACCTGTAACTATTATTTTTAATGGAATGTTCCCTTTCTCTCTCTGGGTGAAGGCTTGGCCAAGGAAGCTCACGTCGTTTATTTTCAGGGTCTAGAGGAGTAAGTACAACTCCATGTTACCAGATGTTGTAATAAATGGCACAATGTAATGGTGAATGTAATGGTACGTTATTTGTCCGAACTGGGTGGGCAGGTGTTTTAGAGCTTGGACTGTAGTATGTTGAATGAACAATAAAGGGTGACTATGAAAGGTGAAAGTAAGAAGCAGGGAGAGGAAAAATGGCTGGTAGAGAGCTGGGGAAATGAACACAGCAGGGACTACTGAAAAAGAAACAGCATTTTGTGTCAACATTTAAATGGTTCCTATTATACTGTAGTTTGGCTTTTTATAACATCAGCTTGGCTCTGTAAGATGTCTCCCCTGTTACGAATGTGTTGTGAGTGAATTACCTCTAAATGCTGTTTGGTTTGTAAGCACAGTGAAAAGCCTGCTGGGTCTGGCGTCTCTTATGTCTCACACATCCACACACAAATACACTCTCTCACATGCTGTACAGACACATTCACACATACACACTTGGCACACTCAATATTGTCACACACAGACACTTACAGACAGGCTCTCAGAGACACATGCATACACACACATACTGCCGGTCACCAGGACATGGTCTCCCCTGAGATGTGTTGTGTTGCAGCCAGCTGCCCAGGCAGGCTGAGTGTTTGTGCTCTGCTGCCTGCCAATGAGTCAACTGGTGCTGCTGTATGCTCCACTCAGTCCCCCTCCCTCCCCAGCAGAGAGCCAGGTGACGGCCATCATTAGCCTTATTCTCCCGCCACTGCAGTGGATCCAGTTACAATTAGTGTTAACGCCACCTCATGTTTCTACACTAAGGCAGGTGATGACATGGGCAGTATGATGTGTGGATGAACATGATGTATGAGTGGGACATGTTTAGTTCAAAGCATTGTCATGTTGCCGGCCGCTATAGAACACTGGGATGTACAGTATTGTATTTCAATAGTTATGTGTGGGCTAGTGTGTGTGTGCGTGCGTGCGTGTTTGGGGGGACTTTTAGATCTGAAACACCATTTGACCTCCATCAGAGTAGTCTAACAGATCAGTGTTGTTGCACGCAATCAAACTCAAAATGACAAAACATTGTCTGTTGTTGTCTCGTGAAGTCACTCAAAGCTCAGAGTTGAGTTAAGTTCTCAGAGGATATTTCAAAGGTCATAATCATGTCTCTCTCATCTTCTGTTTGAGGAGAAAGCATACTTGAAAACACAGTAACTCAATTTATTAGGAGTGCTTATTTTTGTGGAGGGAACATGAAAATGATTATGAAAATGATTATAAACCAGTACATCAAGAAGAACGTCTTTGTTGACTTCTGTACCTTTGAACCAAACAGAGCTCTCTACAATGCACTGTGGACTGGAGTCAGTGGTTTGCTAGCGTGACCTCACTTCAGAGCCAGGAGTTAACTCATTTTAAAGGCTACTTCATGCTGTATTATGGCCCTAATAAAAGGGAAGCTTGTCTTCTCTCAGTGCCCCTCTGAGAGTGGCTGTGCTTTTGTTTGCTACTCACTCCCTTTTTTCTCCCTACGTGCCTCTCAGAGAATGGATGGACTGGCTGTGAGATTAGGGACTCTAATCAGAGCGCCGCAGATGAACTCCCAACAGGTTCTCTTCATCACACCCCACTGTGTTCCTGTCACTGTTTGATTGAGGGGCAGAATGAGGACAGTATAGCATGACTTGAATGCTCTGACTAATTTATAAACAACATATTAACTGATAATCAACTGTTTATAAACACTTTACAAGATACCCCAAGGGACGACTGGGATCAAAAATTGGCCCTGGCATTTCTAACAGAAAGGCCATTTTTTACCTGGAGGCCCCCACACAGGACAATTATTTCCCTTGATGCCCCCATAATTAGCCAGATAATGATACATTTGTTTAAAAAAAAAGTTAGACAGGCCCACTAGGCTAAAAATGTACCAGCCCATCTGACATTTGCCTGAAATGCCAGATGACTAGTCTGCCCATGAGTTACTCACTTAAAGAATCTTAGTATAAGGTAATGCCCATAGAACCAGATATTGTTTTTTTTATGGTGCAGGAGACTGATATTGATACTCTTTTTGTACGAAAAAGCAGTCATCTTTCAGTGGGCACTGTATCTGTGTAGGAAGTGGTTCGTGTTGACTGTTATATGTGTGATCCTGTTGGCATGGACGGAAATGATTCTCACTTTCTCTTCCTTTCCCCCAGAAAACAGTTCCTCTGGACTTAATCTCTCTCTTTAATCTGTCCAGGCAGTCACTCATTCAGGCAGGATGAGGATTACTGGAGAAAGCCATTCATCTATAGTCCAGAAAAAATGTCCACTATCTATCATGGACACCAGAAAATTAGGTTGGTGTTAAGAATAAATGTATAGTTTTGCATATTTTTTTCATAGGTTTATACTGCTTGCATGTGCTAGTATGTGCATTTGTGAGTGTGAAATAATTTGAGTTAAAGTCATAAAACTCAATGAGGGTATTTTTATTTTTTTTACCCCTTTTTCGTGATATCCAATTGGTAGTTACAGTCTTGTCCCATCACTGCAACTCCCGTACGGACTCGGAGAGGCGAAGGTCGAGAGCCATGCGTCCTCCGAAACACGACCCTGCCAAGCCGCACTGCTTCTTGAAGCCAGCTGCACCAATGTGTCAGAAGAAACACCGTACAACTGGTGACCGTATCAGCGTGCATGCGCCCGGCCCGCCACAGGAATCGCTAGAGCGCGATGGGACAAGGACATCCCAGTCGGCCAAACCCTCCCCTAACCCGGACGACGCTGGGCCAATTGTGCGTCGCCTCATGGGTCTCCCGGTTGCGGCCTGCTGCGACACAGCCCGGGATCGAACCCGGATCTGTAGTGATGCCTCAAGCACTGCAGTGCCTTAGACCGCTGCGCCACTCGGGAGGCCCCATGAGGGTATTTTTTACTCTGCTACATGTGCGTGCATGTGTGCGTGCTTGTGTGTCGATGTTGTTCAGGGCAAGGCTGTGGGGCTGTGGAGGGGGTAATATGTGAGGATGGTTGATGATCCATTGAGCACTGCCTGGGTTTAGGGCTAGGAAAGGAGGCCAGGCCTGAGGTTAGCACTGAGGGTAGTAAGGCTTACACAAATATGTCCCTCCCTCCCTCTCATGGACCAGCAAACTAAAGAGACAAGGGCATGCGGACATTGCCTGCTAAGTCTATTCTAATGCAGAGCTCCAAAATAACATACAGAGAAAGTGGAGACAAAACTAGAACACGGCTGTCCTGAGAAATGTCTTCGAAATTATACTTTTGGGGAGTAGTAGCTTCACCAACACTGCAAAACTATTCCAGTCTGTTAGAGAGACAGAACACATGGAGGGAGAGAAGAGAGGCATTAAGCCTAGGTCATGTAGACTGCAGAGAGAGAAATTATTCAGCGACTACTGGTAGGAGGGTGAGAAAATAATATAAAATCAAAATGTAATCAAAGTTTATTGGTTGTGTACACAGTTTAGCAGATGGTATAGCGGGTGCAGTGAAATGCTTGTGTTACTAGCTCCTAACAGGGCAGTACAATGACAAACAAGTACACAAATAATAGAAACGAGAAATCAAGAATGTACGAACAAATAAAATTAACAACCCAAATAACACTATCAATAATCCATATACAATCTATGCGTATACAAAAATGTATACTAAGAATGATATGTACAGCTGTAGATATATTACAGTGAGCTATGTCAAGAATCCAGTCGATAAATATGCGGTGTGTATAAGCGCTATAACAAAAATGCAATGTACAGTAGTAGAAATATTAGAATGAGCTATGTGAATAATACAGTATATGAATACACAGTGTGAAAAACAGTATAAAAGAAACGGGAAGTGTCCAGTGTTTAATGTCTCTATGTACATGGGGCAGCAGAGTTGGCTGCTTGTGTACAGTTGAAGTCGGAAGTTTATATACACCTTAGCCAAATACATTTAAACTCAATTCCTGACATTTAATCCTAGTAAAAATTCCCTGTCTTAGGTCAGTTAGGATCACCACTTTATTTTATGAATGTGAAATGTCAGAATAATAGTAGAGAGAATTATTTATTTAAGCTTTTATTTCTTTCATCACATTCCCAGTGGGTCAGAAGTTTACATACACTCAATTAGTATTTGGTAGCATTGCCTTTAAATTGTTTAACTTGGGTCAAACGTTTTGAGTAACCTTCCACAAGCTTCCCACAATAAATTGGGTGAATTTTGTCCCATTCCTCCTGACAGAGCTGGTGTAACTGAGTCAGGTTTGTAGGCCTCCTTGCTCGCACACACTTTTTCAGTTCTGCCCACAAATGTTCTATAGGATTGAGGTCAGGGCTTTGTGATGGCCACTCCAATACCTTGACTTTGTTGTCTTTAAGCCATTTTGCCACAACTTTGGAAGTATACTTGGGGTCATTGTCCATTTGGAAGACCCATTTGCGACCAAGCTTTAACTTCCTGACTGATGTGTTGAGATGTTGCTTCAATATATCGACATAATTTTCCTTCCTCATGATGCCATCTATTTTGTGAAGTGCACCAGTCCCTCCTGCAGCAAAGCACCCCCACAGCATGATGCTGCCACCACCGTGCTTCACGGTTGGGATGGTGTTCTTCGGCTTGCAAGCACCCCCTTTTTCCTCCAAACATAACGATGGTCATTATGGCCAAACAGTTCCATTTTTGTTTCATCAGACCAGAGGACATTTCTCCAAAAAGTATGATCTTTGTCCCCATGTGCAGTTGCAAACCGTAGTCTGGCTTTTTTATGGCGGTTTTGGAGCAGTGGCTTCTTCCTTGCTGAGCGGCCTTTCAGGTTATGTTGATATAGGACCCGTTTTACTGTGGATATAGATACTTTTGTACCTGTGTCCTCCAGCATCTTCACAAGGTCCTTTGCTGTTGTTCTGGGATTGATTTGCACTTTTCGCACCAAAGTACGTTCATTTCTAGGAGACAGAACGCGTCTCCTTCCTGAGCGGTATGACGGCTGCGTCGTCTCATGGTGTTTATACTTGCATACTATTGTTTGTACAGATGAACGTGGTACCTTCAGGCGTTTGGAAATTGCTCCCAAGGATGAACCAGACTTGTGGAGGTCTACAATTTTTTTCTAAGGTCTTGGCTGATTTCTTTTGATTTTCCCATGATGTCAAGCAAAGAGGCACTGAGTTTGAAGGTAGGCCTTGAAATACATCCACAGGTACACCTCCAATTGACTCAAATGATGTCAATTAGCCTATCAGAAGCTTCTAAAGCCATGACATCATTTTCTGGAATTTTCCAAGCTGTTTAAAGGCACAGTCAACTTAGTGTATGTAAACTTCTGACCCACTGGAATTGTGATACAGTGAATTATAAGTGAAATAATCTGTCTGTAAACAATTGTTAGAAAAATTACTTGTGTCATGCACAAAGTAGATGTCCCAACCAACTTGCCAAAACTATAGTTTGTTAACAAGAAATGTGTGGAGTGGTTGAAAAACAAGTTTTAATGACTCCAACCTAAGTGTATGTAAACTTCCGACTTCAACTGTATGTGCTTGTGTTTGTGAGTATGGGCAAATGCGTGTTTGTGAGTGTATATGTGAGTACAGGAGTCTCTGTGTGTATGTGAGCTTGTGTGTGTGTGTTTTGTGTGAGTGAGTCTATCTTTGTCTCCTACTACAGGAGATGGCTGTTCAACAGTCTGATGGCCTGGAGATAGAAGCTGTTTTTCAGTCTTTCAGTCCCTGGCTTTGATGCACTTGTACTGTCTCTGTCTGCTAGATGGTAGCAAAGTGAACAGACCATGACTCGGGTGGCTGAGGTCCTTGATGATCTTCTTGCCCTTATTTTGACACAGAGTGCTGTAAATGTCCTGGAGGGCAGGCAGCGTGCCCCCGGTGATGCGTTGGGCTGAACGCCCCATCCTCTGAAGAGCCATTTGGTTGAGGGCGGTGCAGTTGCTGTAACAGGCGGTGATGCAGCCCGACAGAATGCTCTCAATGGCGCATATGTAGAAGTTTTTGAGGGTCTTATGGGCCATGCCGAATTCTTCAGCCTTCTTCTCCAAGGTGTCGGTGTGGTGGGACCATTTCAGGTCCTCAGTGATGTGCACACCAAGGAACTTGAAGCTTTTGACACTCTCCACTGCGGCCCAGTTGATGTGGATTGGGGTGCGTTGTCTCCTGTTGTCCACGATCAGCTCCTTTGTTTTTGTTGTTGTTGAGGGAGAGGTTATTTTCCTGGCACCACTCTGCCAGGGCTCTAACCTCCTCCCTGTAGGCTGTCTCGTTGTTGTTGGTAATCAGGCCTACCACTGTCATGTCGTCAGCAGACTTGATGATTGAGTTGGAGTCGTGCGTAGCCACACAGTCATGGGTGAACAGGGAGTACAGAAGGGGACTGAGCACACACCCCTGGGTGGCTCCCGTGTGACAGAGGTGTTGTTGCCTACCCTCACCACCCAGTTGCACAGGGAGGGGTTTTGACCCAGGGCCCTGAGCTTAGTGACAAGCTTGTAGGGCACTATGGTGTTGAAAGCAGAGCTGCAGTCGATGAACAGCATTCTCACACAGGTATTCCTCTTGTCCAGGTGGGATAAGGTGGTGTGCAGTGCAACAGAGATTGCGTCGTCCGTGGATCTTTTGGGGCAGTATGCAAATTGTAGTGTGTCTAGTGTGTCGGGCAATGTGAAATGGTCCTTGACTAGCCTCTCAAAGCACTTCATGTTGACAAAGGTGAGTGCTTCAGGGCGATAGTCATTTATCTTAGCTTGCTTGGATACAAGCACAATGGTGACATCTTGAAACAATGGTGAACATCTTGAAGCAAGTGGGGACAACAGACTAGAATAGGAAGAGGCGAATATGTCCTTAAACACTCCAGCCAGCTGGTCTGTGCATGCACTGAGGACGCGGCTTGGTATGCCGTCCGGGGGTTAACACTCTTGAAAGTCCAACTCATGTCAGCTACAGAGATCGGGAGCCCGCAGTCCTCATGAGCAGCAAGGGCCCACGATGGCGGCTCTGTGTTGTTTTCATCGAAGCGGACGAAGAATGTGTTGTGTTTCCACACCTCACAAGCTACAGACAAGAGATAACATGGAAAGCGGCATTACACAACTAGGGATTATGTTCACAAGTCTGATTGTCCTTTAGCCATGTCTTTATGTTTTTTGTGAATGTGTGATTGATGGTGCATTTGTCTGTGTCTGATGGCAGTGTGTTCCAGACATGGGAAGCGCTCTCAAAGAGAAAGCAGATTGACTAAAGGTGCTTTTCCTTAAGGGAACTACAGTCACCCCTCATGGCAGACCTTGTGGATCTGCTGCCATGGGTTTGGGTTTTCTGTTTGACAAAGTACTAAGTAGACAGGGAGCCAAGCCATTTAGGATCTTGAATACAAGACGTGTCGGTGTATTGCACAAGATTTTCCCAACTCAGGAGCTCATGCTTTCTGAGGATGTAACGGTGATGATTACTATTGGGCTTTTTATCAAGCACTTTGAGAGCCTGTTTGTAGACAGACTGAATAGGTTTTAATGTTGTACAGCAAGCTTGGGCCCAACTAGTCAAGCAGTATGTTAACTGGGGGAGTATCATAGCATTGAAGTACAGTTTTGCTACCTCTGTAGTCAAACAATTTCGTATGAATCGGAAATTAGCTGGATTGTATTTGGTTATTTTAGTTACTTTTTCACCTGCTTTTTAAAAGAGAGGTTGGAATCAAGTAATGATGCCAAGGTACTTAAAATCAGATACCACCTGGAGCTTCTCCCCTGGCACATAGACATCTGGCTCAGTAGCATCAGTTGCCCTCTTTGTGAAGAATATGCAGACTGTTTTTTTCACATTGAGATGCAAACATGAGTCACTGAGACACTTTGTAACCTGGACCATTACAGTAGTGAGTTCTTGTGCAACTTGTTGTTTGCTCTTTGCATGCTCATATATCACTGTATTATCTGTATAAATTTGAACTTCAGACACAAGGCAGATCATTAATGTACAGGCTTAACAGTAGGGGCCCCAGTATTGACCCTTGGGGCACGCCCACATCATAGCTGAGAGTGGGCGACAGCTCATTGCTCAGTCTGACACACTGGGTTCTGCCTTCAAGGTATGATTTCATCCATCTCAAGGCATCGGGGGAAAAGTTGAACTTGGACAGTTTTGTGATTAACAGTATAAAAAGCTTTCCTTAGGTCTAGAAATACAGCCCCAGCAACGCCCCGTGTCTGAGCCATTGAATTGCGACTCCACTTTGTCCCTGTAATGTATTTTCGCCTTTGATTGATTTATGGAGGTCGTAGCTGGTCTGTTTGTACTCATCCATGTTCCCAGTCACCTTACCGTGGTTAAATGCTATGGTTCGCACTTTCAGTTTTGCGCGAATGCTGCCATCTATCCATGGTTTTTGGTTTGGATATGTTCTAATTGTCACTGTAGGAACAACATCTTCTATGCACTTCCTGATCAACCCAGTGACAGAGTCATTGTAGTCGTCAATGTTATTCCCAGAGGCAACCTGGAGCATATCCCAGTCCACATGATCAAAACAGTCTTGTAGTATGGATTCCGATTGGGCAGACCAACGTTAACCATACATTACCACAGGTGATTCCTGCTTTAAATTCTGCTCATAGGTGGGGAGGAGCAGAATGGAGGCGTGATCTGATTTGCAGAAGGGCAGGCGTGGGAGGGCCTTGTAGCCGTTTTGGAAGGGAGAATAACAATGGTGAAGCGTCTTCTCTACCCGTGTGGCACAGGTGATGTGTTGGTGAAATTTCAGGAGAATTTTCTTCAGATTCCCTTTATTAAAGTCCCCAGCTACAACAAATGCAGCCTCAGCTTGTGTGGTTTCCAGTTTGCTCAAAGTCCCGTATAGTTCCTTGAGTGCCACCGTGGTGTCGGCTTGAGGAGGGATTTAAACGGCCATGACAATAACCGATGTGAATTATGTTGGGAGGTAATGGGGTCGGCATTTGATGGTGATGTATTCCAGATCAAGAGAGCAAAAGGTCTTCAGTTTTTGTTCATTGCAAAAATCACACAATGAGTTATTAATCATCAAAAATACCCCTCCACCTTTGCTTAAACAATTTGAGATTCTTCAAAGTAGCCACCCTTTGCCTTGATGACAGCTTTGCACACTCTTGGCATTCTCTCAACCAGCTTCATGAGGTAGTCACCTGGAATGCATTTCCATTAACAGGTGTGCCTTGTTAAATGCTAATTTGTGGAATTTCTTTCCTTTTTAATGCATTTGAGCCAATAATTTGTGTTGTGACAAGGTAGGGTTGGTATACAGAAGATAGCCCTATTTGGTAAAAGACCAAGTCCATATTATGGCAAGAACAGCTCAAATAAGCAAAGAGAAACGACTGTCCATCATTACTTTAAGACATGAAGGTCAGTCAATCCAGAAAATGTCAAGAACTTTGAAAGTTTCTTCAAGTGTGGTCGCAAAAAACAGTAAGCGCTATGATGAAACTGGCTCTCATGAGGACCGCCACAGGAAAGGAAGACCCAGAGTTACCTCTGCTGCAGAGGATAAGTTCATTAGAGTTACCAGCCTCGGAAATCGGCAATTAACTTTACCTCAGATTGCAGCCCAAATAAATGCTTCACAGAGTTCAAGTAACAGACACATCTCAACATCAACTGTTCAGAGGAGACTGCGTGAATCAAGCCTTTATGGTCGAATTGCTGCAGAGAAACCACTTATAAAGGACACCAATAAGAAGAAGAGACCAGCTTGGGCCAAGAAACACTAGCAATGGACATTAGACCAGTGGAAATCTGTCCTTTGGTCCGATGAGTCCAAATTTGAGATTTTTGGTTCCAACAGCCGTGTCTTTGTGAGACACAGAGTAGGTGAACGGATGATCTCCGCATGTGTGGTTCCCACCGTGAAGCATGGAAGAGGAGGTGTGATGGTTTGGGGGTGCTTTGATGGTGACAATGTCTGTGAATTATTTAGAATTCAAGGCACACTTAACCAGCATTGGCTACCACAGCATTCTGCAGCGATATGCCATCCCATCTGGTTTGTGCTTAGTGGGGCTATCATTTGTTTTTCAACAGGACAATGACCCAAAACACACCTCCAGGCTGTGTAAGGGCTATTTGACCAAGTGATGGAGTGCTGAGAGTGATGGAGTGCTGCATCAGATGACCTGGCCTCCACAATCACCCGACCTCAACCCAATTGAGATGGTTTGGGATGAGTTGGACCGCAGATTGAAGTAAAAGCAGCCAACAAGTGCTCAGCATATGTGGGAACTCTTTCAAGACTGTTGGAAAAGCATTCCTCATGAAGGTAGTTGAGAGAATGCCAAGAGTGTGCAAAGCTGTCATCAAGGCAAAGGGTGGCTACTTTGAAGAATCTAAAATCTAAAATATATTTTGATTTGTTTAACACTTGTTGGGTTACTACATGATTTCATATGTGTTATTTCATAGCTTTGATGTCTTCACTATTATTCTACAATGTAGAAAATAGTAAAAATAAAGAAAAACCCTTGAATGAGTAGCTGTGTCCAAACTTTTGACTGGTACTGTATATAATAATTCCTGAGCTTTCTTATATCTCCTAGATATAGGACAGACACTTCAAAACCTTATTACTTATGATGATTTTTTTGACTGTCTCTTTTGCCATTTATGAATACAGTGGGGGAAAAAAGTATTTAGTCAGCCACCAATTGTGCAAGTTCTCCCACTTAAAAAGATGAGAGAGGCCTGTAATTTTCATCATAGGTACACGTCAACTATGACAGACAAAATGAGGAAAAAAAATCCAGAAAATCACATTGTAGGATTTTTAATGAATTTATTTGCAAATTATGGTGGAAAATAAGTATTTGGTCAATAACAAAAGTTTCTCAATACTTTGTTATATACCCTTTGTTGGCAATGACACAGGTCAAACGTTTTCTGTAAGTCTTCACAAGGTTTTCACACACTGTTGCTGGTATTTTGGCCCATTCCTCCATGCAGATCTCCTCTAGAGCAGTGATGTTTTGGGGCTGTCGCTGGGCAACACGGACTTTCAACTCCCTCCAAAGATTTTCTATGGGGTTGAGATCTGGAGACTGGCTAGGCCACTCCAGGACCTTGAAATGCTTCTTACGAAGCCACTCCTTCGTTGCCCGGGCGATGTGTTTGGGATCATTGCCATGCTGAAAGACCCAGCCACGTTTCATCTTCAATGCCCTTGCTGATGGAAGGAGGTTTTCACTCAAAATCTCACGATACATGGCCCCATTCATTCTTTCCTTTACACGGATCAGTCGTCCTGGTCCCTTTGCAGAAAAACAGCCCCAAAGCATGATGTTTCCACCCCCATGCTTCACAGTAGGTATGGTGTTCTTTGGATGCAACTCAGCATTCTTTGTCCTCCAAACACGACGAGTTGAGTTTTTACCAAAAAGTTCTATTTTGGTTTCATCTGACCATATGACATTCTCCCAATCCTCTTCTGGATCATCCAAATGCACTCTAGCAAACTTCAGATGGGCCTGGACATGTACTGGCTTTTAGCAGGGGGACACGTCTGGCACTGCAGGATTTGAGTCCCTAGCGACGTAGTGTGTTACTGAAGGTAGGATTTGTTACTTTGGTCCCAGCTCTCTGCAGGTCATTCACTAGGTCCCCCCATGTGGTTCTGGGATTTTTGCTCACCGTTCTTGTGATCATTTTGACCCCACGGGGTGAGATCTTGCGTGGAGCCCCAGATCGAGGGAGATTATCAGTGGTCTTGTATGTCTTCCATTTCCTAATAATTGCTCCCACAGTTGATTTATTTAAACCAAGCTGCTTACCTATTGCAGATTCAGTCTTCCCAGCCTGGTGCAGGTCTACAATTTTGTTTCTGGTGTCCTTTGACAGCTCTTTGGTCTTGGCCATAGTGGAGTTTGGAGTGTGACTGTTTGAGGTTGTGGACAGGTGTCTTTTACACTGATAACAAGTTCAAACAGGTGCCATTAATACAGGTAACGAGTGGAGGACAGAGGAGCCTCTTAAAGAAGAAGTTACAGGTCTGTGAGAGCCAGAAATCTTGCTTGTATGTAGGTGACCAAATACTTATTTTCCACCATAATTTGCAAATAAATTCATTAAAAATCCTACAATGTGATTTTCTGGATTTTTTTTCTCAATTTGTCTGTCATAGTTGACGTGTACCTATGATGAAAATTACAGGCCTCTCTCATCTTTTTAAGTGGGAGAATTTGCACAATTGGTGGCTGACTAAATACTTTTTTCCCCCACTGTATATATGAATACATTTTTTCAAAGTTATTCAAGTATAAATTACCAAAGTTATGAGATATTGTCATAGATTTTCTGTTAATTACCAAAATCAATCAAGATTCCGGTAAATTACTGGTAGCTTTGCAACCCTATTTGAGTCCCCTCATTCAAAGTCACTTAGATCTCTTCTTCTAGCCATGGTAGCCAAAATAATGGGCAACTTGGGCATTTTTATACAGTATACAGTTTATACAGTTCATTGTTGGACATAAAATACTCTAAAAACACCAGGAAATCAGCTCCAAGTGATTTTAATTTTGGAAATCTGTTCCCAAGTATTCCCATGCATAATAGAGAGACACGTGATTGTATACAAATGTAAGCAAGGTTTGAAATGATCATGTTTTAATCAAATATTATATCTGTTTGGGATTCTTGGGGTCAATTTGCAGTCTACAAATGATTTGTGATTATGTTCCGGCCCCCCGACCATCAGCTCAAGAAAAAATCGGCCCGCGGCTGAATCTAATTGATGATCCCTGCTGTATTATATGCATTGTGACACAGGATTGCGGATATGGTTGTTAGTGGCAGCTGTGTACTTTTTATGTTTGATTTTAGAGTTGAAAGGAAAGATTGATATTAGAGTCACATAGAGTTTTAGGATGGAGAGAGACAGAGGGATATAGGATGGAGAGAGGGGCACTTCTCTGGACTGAGCTTTCTGACAGAATGTGACATTGATCCCCTTCTCCAGCCTAACTGGATAGAAGAGGAGAGACCAGGCTACTGTAATCCCCAAGTACACTTTAATTGGATAGGAGGCCATGATGCAGAGTCCTTCAGACAAACAACAACAGACAAACAGAGCCATCAATCACGCAGAGAGAGCTGCCTGCTGGGGGCCAGGCAGGCGATCAGCCTGAGGTCTGGTTGACGGCCACGTCAGCCGGTGACTGCACATTAACCGTGGGTAGAGTTTTGACAGATCCAATTATAGAGAGAGCTCCATCGCTCTGCCATGCCATGGCAGTGCCCCCCAGCCCCAACCAACCTACCAACCCCCAGCAGCCCACCAGCCCTCACCTGCCTGCCTGCCTCAGACACACACCCAGCATAGTAGCCAGTCATCCAAATCTCCCCATGCCCCTTCCTGCTGCTTCTGGTCTCTCCTAAACCCCATGATACTGTAAAGCACTCAGGACATTGATATTGCCCTCAAACTAGAGGTTAAAATAGAACCATGTTCTCTCCCTTGTTTGTGTTGGAGTAATTGCACAAATATGCTGATGAGATATTTCTCGGTTAAAGTACAGAAATAGTTGAGGACAGTTGTTCCTTAAAGTCCTGCCTCAGACCAAGAATACTTCTCTCCATGCCCCTCCACACCCCTCACCATCTATTTGTGTCTCTGTAAGTCAGCTGCTCTCTGTTCTATCCATATAAAAAGTCAAATGATAGGTTCTGTGTCGGAGAAAAGGAGTGAGTCACTTCACAACAAAGGGAGAGAGAGCACAGCAAACATCTGGCGAGAGAGAGAATTATTTTCACCCTCCCTCTCAATTATTTCCAAGAAAAAAAGCGAACAGCATACTTGTCAATCTTTTCCCTTTTCAATAGCTAATGGTCTATCTATTCCCATCCTACTCAAAGTCAGCCAATTAATTATATCAAGCTGTAGAAGTCATTTGGAATCACAGCGGGAGTATTGGGAAAGGAAAGTGTGGACTCTGCTGTGTATTGTCGAGAAAAGAACATCACCCAGTAAAAAATAGGCAAATTAGCCTGAATGTACCGGGGGTTATTTCCCATCTAGCTTTCAATTAGGCCTTTGTGTGTTACATCTCATAGGAGAGAGGACAGGTGGGTGGGCACGACATTTATGAGACACTACAGGAGGAGAGGCAGAAAAGAGGCAGAGAGAAAGATCGGACATGTGCAAAGTAAGGAGTGAAAAAAGATTGTGAAAATAAGACAGGAAGTCATCATTTGTTTCTATTCAAGTCATAGCAGTAATGTTTGCTTTCTGTGTGTTTATGTAGTGTGGTTTGCATGTATTCTGTTTGGAATGGTATATAATTTAAACAACATACTGTATATCATGTCTTTGTGGACATCTGTCTGATTTACTCTGTGTGCTTGCGTGTGTGCATGTGTGCATGTGTGTGCGTGTGTGTGTGTGTGTGTATGTTTTGGGTACGTATGTGCATGAATGCTTTGAGTATGATCATGTTGGTGCCAGGTTGGGATATGACAGTGTGTGATAAATGTGTATGTCCCTTGAGAAAATAGATCTCCCAGGAGGCACCTCTTTCCATTTCCTAGTCTCCTTCCTCCAGGCACTCCTTATGGTATCTCCTCAATAGAGTTAAACCTGTGTCTATCTGGTCTATACTATAGAGTAAAACCTGTGTCTATCTGGTCTATACTATAGAGTAAAACCTGTGTCTATCTGGTCTGTACTATAGACTAAAACCTGTGCCTGCTGAGAGAGATGAGCCACCTCCTCCTGAATCTCTCTAAAGGCTTTCCACTATTCAACACAACACCAGCCCAGGCAGCTGGCTAGCGGCTGATTCCAGAACAGCTCTCTTTGTCTGCTCCACAACATAACACCAGCACAGGCAGCTGGCTAGTGGCTGATTCCAGAACAGCTCTCTTTGTCTGCTCCACAACAGAACACCAAAGGAGGAAACTGTGCTGCAAATGTAATGGAAAATTATATTTTGCACAACCTCAAGCATGAAGTTGGAATTGTCTCTTTCTGGTGTGACAGTTAGCTACCAGCGTCTTCCTACAGTCTTTGATGTCGCCTCTCATTGTCTTGGGGAGCTGCAGCCAGAAAATTGAAAGGGAAGATTAGGGGACGATGACAATAGTGACGCGCAACGGCGACATGTCAGGTTTTTCTGGGACAGAGAGAGCTCACAGAAATAAACCAGTCTAGTGTGATGAACTGGAGAGACCTGGCTAGGTGACGGAGGTAGAGGAAGTATCAAAAGGTGAATAATACTCTGGATATAGGCTAAGCAAGGCCTACGAGAGTAAATAGGTGCTTCTAATTCTAGCTTTCATGGATTCTTTTTAACATCTTGAATATAGCTGTGATAAATTCACAGGGATGGTAAAGTTCTATGAATAACATTGATCCCCTATATCTCCACTATAACACATCTTTCTATAATACTTCTCTTGTCATAGCTGACAGTGACAGCCCTTACACCCCTGCATCAATGCCACCATTCTTCGTAGAAAGCATTTTACACTCTGGGGCATCACAGAGAAACACACACGCACCCACACACACACACAGCTTCAAAAGGGCATTCATCCCTGTTGTGTTAGGACTCAAGACTTTGCTTTTATGTCCCAAATTTGAAACTCATATATTGAAAAGGGGAGAGAGGTGTCCTTTCACTAACTGTCACTCTCCCAGACACTGTCTGTCAATGAGCAGCGGTTCCCTATATTTTCTCCTGTGCTGATAAATCATAATTACAATATGAATTGGCCATTGTGTGAAAAAGTTTGAGTCACTTTCAAAGTGAATTAAACATTTTCTTTCACTGTAGTTCTTCCTGAAGTTTCAGTCTAAAGATATTCATAAGTTCTCTTTTTATGTTAGGTTATGTTATGTTTTGATACAGTCTCAATGCAATAAAAAAAGGTACTAAATCAGAATTACAAAGCGGTAAGAGGTCTTCTCTTATAATATTTGAAAATATGAGAGAAAATGTAATACAGAGAAGCATTGGGACTTGGAAGGTATATAAAAATGGAGGGAGTGTGAAAGAGAGATATTTCATGTACATTCTTCCCACCAGCAGCAGCAGGCTTGGTGGCAGAGTGGAACGGGAGGTGGGAAGTGGAGCTGTGCGAAGTGGCGGTCGGGTCAAAGCTGAAAGTGGGTTTGCTCTGGCGGGAAATAGCTATTTACGTAGCTCAAAATGGAGTGGGCCTTTCTGACATTTTCATAGCCCTGCAGGCAAGACTAACCTTCAGGAGAAAACAGAGCGATTAAAGAAAAAGAGAGTGAGGGAGGGAGCGAGAGCGCAGGAAAGGGTGAGGGAGGGAGGTATAGCGAGAGAGAGAAAGAGAGGGGGAGGGACAAGGGAGAGGGAGATGGACGTAGAGAAGTAAAGGGACGAGGCATGTTCACATACAGTACACAGGAAGCTGCTGAGGGAAGGATGGCTCATAATAACGGCTGGAAACCATGTGTTTGATGTATTTGATACCATTCCACCTATTCCACTCCAGCCATTACCACAAGCCCATCCTCCCCAAATAAGGTGCCACCAACCTCCTGTGATAAAGTAGGAGCTGTGGGCTACTAAAACAGACAGAGGTGGAGGTAGAGATGGTGAGGGATGGAGGGAGACAGAATTAGGGTACTGTTGTGTTACTGAGAGCATGATTCGGGCAGTAGCCTACTTGTGGTTTCTGTGAAAGGTTCAAACAATGAACATGTTGTACCCAAAAATCCTCACCCAGTCTCTCAGTACAGTGCACTACTTAAATACCATTATCAAACCATTTCAATCCATTCAACCTTGAATATCATGCAATGATGCATAATGAGAGAGCCAGATTGCATGTAAAGATAATGGCAACAGACTTCATATGAATAAAGACTGTTTTATAATAGTAACATTTTTCTTTTTTCCCTCAAACTTGACAGGCAAATGTAGCACAGAATGAAGGGACTCAGTTATTTCAGAGCAAACTATCACTTATGATTTGATTTATGTCAATAAATCATTTGTGCCATGCAGCTTTGGCTTCGTTTTCAATCACAGTGAGGGATTACAGCTTTTTTGGGGGGACCAAATTGAATAATAAAGGATTAGTGGAAAAATGTGGGTTTGGTTTGCTGGGTCTGGAACCATCCATTTTATTATTGCATCGCTTGACTTTGCATGGAACACTGGATTATTTAACAATGAGTCCAATGGTCACATGTAATCACATTTTATTCCCCCATAGTGTGGAACCTGAGAGCACCTCTGGGCTTGCATACTGAAAAGGACAGTGAAGAAGATTCACCATCAATAGTAATTTATTCAGTGACTTTTGTGATGCATTATGTGCATATGTGTTCTTATTTACAGTAGAATTCTATATGTTCTGAATGAAGAGGGTGGGTTTCTACATAATTCTATAGTGAGATTTTATCCAAAGATTATGAACAAGTCCCTCTTGAGATGAGTCACTCTTTGAGCATGATATGTGCTCTATTGAAATTAAACTAAAGATAATAAGTCACTGTATGAAATATGTTTCATTGAACAAATGCTTGCACACTTTTCAGGTTAAGTTAAGGGCAATTTCTGAGTCCATTGTAACTCAAGTTTTATTTTGTTACCCGTCTCACATTTCTTCCAGTGTTCTCATTTCTCAGTCTCTTTCATGCTCCTCAGCTGTTACAGAAATATTGTTTCTGTCACCTTGAAATCCACAAGAAAGAAACTGAACAAGCCTCCAATTCAACACCCACCATGTCTTAGTCCAAAGCAGAACTGAACCATCAGATATCTCCAGTAGAAACTATATCTACTTTGACCACTGTGACTTGACTTCAAGAAACTTCAGAGGTCAGGTACTTCAAACTTGTGGCTCAAATCAACAGGAAAGATGCATTGAGACACTAAACATCAGTCCCTGGCTCGCAGGTAGGATGTGACGACCAAGGTGTCTGTGATGATCCAGAGGAGGATTAGGCCACTCACCCCTATTAAATAGTCCCCCTCCAGAGTGCCACTCTACGGGCACTCAGTGCCACAGAGTGCAGTGGAGAAGGTGTGTAACATTTCAGAGCCACCTTGCCACTCTCCCTTGTGTCAAATAAAGCTTTATTTATACAGCACATTTCAGACATGGAATGCAACACAACATGCTTTACAGGGATTATTATTATTATTAATTTTGTATGAAAGTGGAAATATTTACTACACAACAAACATAAGATAAAAAACTAAAGAATGACACAAACTGAACAACTAAAAAGCACCCTGAGGAAAAGCAAAGCTAAAAATATGTGTTTTAAGATCTCTTTTAAATATGTCCACAGTTTCGGCCCCCCTCAGGTTCTCTGGCAGGATATTTCAGAGGCTGGGGGCATAATAACTAAAGGCTGCCTCTTGGTCCTAGGCTTTGGGATAGTTAAAAGGCTAGTGCCAGAGGACCTGAGGGACCTACTGGGTACATAACTTAAAAGCATGTATGACATGTATTGCGGTGCACAATCGTGGATTGATTTAAAAACCAATAGAAGAATCTTACAATTCATTCTAAAACTCACACGCAGCCAGTGCAGAGACCTTGTGTATTGTCTGCTCTACATTTAGTCTTGGTCAGTACCCGTGCTGCAGCATTCTGTATGTTTTGCAGTTGACCAATGGCTTTCTTAGGTAGACCTGACAGGAGAGCGTTACAGTAGTCAAGCCTGCTTGTAATAAAAGCATGGATGAGTCTCTGTATCAGCCTGAGAGATAAACGGCCGCACCTTGGCAATGTTCCTCAGGTGGTAAAAAGCTATTTTGGTTCCTAATGTGTGATTCGAAATTTAGTTCCGAATCTAAAATAACACCCAGGTTTTTTACCTGGTGTTTTATCTTTATTGCCCGTGAATTAAAATGTGCGGCTAGATTCTCTCTGTGCTTTGGCTCAACAATGAGTACCTCTGTCTTGTCTTGATTTAGCTTGAGGAAGTTGTGAGCCATCCAAGTAATTAAAACACTAATACAGTCTAATAATGTATTAATGGAGATAAAATCCTCTGGTGACACAGAAATGTAAAGTTGTGTATCTGTCACACCCTGATCTGTTTCACCTGTCTTGTGATTGTCTCCAACCCCCACCAGGTGTCTCCCATTACTTCATGTGTATTTATACCTGCGTTTTCTGTTTGTCTGTTGCCAGTTCGTCTTGTCCCGTCAAGTCCTACCAGCGTGTTCCCGTGTTTCCAGTGCTCTAGTTTTTGCTTTTTCTAGTCTTCCCGGGTTCTGACCTTTCTGCCTGTCCTGACCCTGATCCTGCCTGCCGTTCTGTACCTGCCTGACTCTTATTTGGATTACGACTCTTTGCCTGCCTTGACCTACCGATTGCTTGCCCCTTGTACTGTAATAAACTCTGAGACTCATACTATCCACCTCCTGTGTCTGCATCTGGGTCTTAGCCTGAGCCCTGATATTATTGTTTGCATAGCAGTGAAAACAATGCTGTGCTTTCTGATAATGGTGCCAAGGGGTAATATATATAAACTGAACAGTACCGGACCCAAAATCGAACCTTGTGAAATACCACATGTAATATGTATTTTCTCTGAGTTATGTTCACCAAGGGTGACAAAAAACTATTGACCGGTTAAATAGGTCCTAAACCAATTTAGAACTGGACCGGAGAGGCCAACCCACCTCTCCAGTCTGTCCAGAAGGACATTATGGTCAACAGTGTCGAATGCAGCACTTAAATCTAAGAGTACAAGGACAGAGCGCTTTTTGGCATCTGTGTTGGCTCTAAGATCATTTACCACTTTAACTAATGAGGTCTCTGTGCTGTGGTGGGCACGAAAACCAGATTATAATTTTTCAAAAATAGAGTTGGCACTTAAAAAATAATTTCTCCTGAATTTTGCTTAAGAATGGAAAATTGCTAAGAGCTGATGAATCTATATTACTTTTCTTCAGAAGGGGTTTCACCATAGCAGTTTTTAGTGCAGTGGGGAAAGTGCCTGTGAACAGGGAGTGATTAACAATAGCTTGCACTTCTTCAGATATGCAATTAAAAACTTGAGCCTCTAAAGCACAACACTCCACGTTACTTAGCCTGCATTTAAACAGGCCCTTATCCAAATGGCTTGAGAGAGCATACACACGTTTTGCTTAATGTGGAATAATAAAACACATCTGCATGTTTTGAGGACACTTGTTTGTCCATCCCACGCTTCATCACCAAAGATGTTATCGCCGTTTTGTTTTTCTCTAAAGCGGATGAGATCAAACTGATAATTATCACCTAGATTATTTCACTTTTTGTAGAATCTATAATGTTATTCATCAGGCCATTTTGTAAAGCCACAGTGAGGTATTTCTTGATAGTATTACCAAAAGGATTGCACACAGACACTTTACATGCCAGGGGGTGACTGTTCTCTAGGCCACTTCATAGACTGTAGTGCCGCTCTGAACCCAAGTGCTTGTTTTCAGATGCATTTCTGCTGCTTGTTAATATGTGTGAGTGTTTCTCTCCTGGTGGAATAAAAAGCTGTTAATGTATAACATTGTGAGCACAGAGGCTCTGTACTGTACCATACCATCCCTCCAGCTGGCTCTCTGACAGACAGACACATGGCTGAGAAGGCTGCATCCCAAATGGCACTCTGGTACCTACATAGTGCACTACTTTTAAGCAAAGCCCTATGGACCCTTGTCAAAAGTAGTGCACTACAAAGGAAATAGGGTACCATTTAGTTCGCAGATACCGTGTAGCTGTGAAAGTCACATGGAGTCTGCGGGGAGATTGCAGCTCTGAGCTATTTGGGTAGGGTACTAATGGCCTGCAATACATCACAGTCTATACGGTCGTTGTTAGTGGACAGCTTCAGTCTTTTAGTTTAGGACCACACTTTCTTACCCTTTTAGTTGCCACAGCTTGGCTATCTCTTGATCAGTCACCTTAGGAAGCTGAAGGATACGGTATGGTGAGTCTTTCTAATGGATGATGTTTTATTACACAGTTTAGCACCAAGGTTCTGAGCCTAGGAGTAGCAGAGCTGCTGAGTCAAGGTTCAAGTTTTAATGTCACATGCACAAGTACAGTGAAATGCCTTTCTTGCAATCTCAAAATGCAACAATGCAATAACCAATAACAATGTAATACTAGAAGAAAAAAAACACAAGAAATAAGAAGAAATATCAAGAACACAATAAGTAAGTAAGTAAGCATATTATATACAGGGTCATTTCCAATACCATATTTACAATGTGCAGGGATACTGGAGTGATGGAGGTAGAAACAGTGAGGAAAAAAAGTATTTGATCCCCTACTGATTTTGTACATTTGCCCACTGACAAAGAAATGATCAGTCTAAAATTTTAATGGAAGGTTTATTTGAACAGTGAGAGACAGAATAACAACAAAATCCAGAAAAACGCATGTCAAAAATGTTATAAATTGATTTGCATTTTAATGAGGGAAATAAGTATTTGACCCCCTCTCAATCAGAAAGATTTCTGGCTCCCAGGTGTCTTTTATACAGGTAACGAGCTGAGATTAGGAGCACACACTTAAAGGGAGTGCTCCTAATCTCAGTTTGTTACCTGTATAAAAGACACCTGTCCACAGAAGCAATCAATCAATCAGATTCTAAACTCTCCACCATGGCCAAGACCAAAGAGCTCTCCAAGGATGTCAGGGACAAGATTGTAGACCTACACAAGGCTGAAATGGGCTACAAGACCATCGCAAAGCAGCTTGGTGAGAAGGTGACAACAGTTGGTGCGATTATTCTCAAATGGAAGAAACACAAAAGAACTGTCAATCTCCCTCGGCCTGGGGCTCCATGCAAGATCTCACCTCGTGGAGTTGTAATGATCATGAGAACGGTGAGGAATCAGCCCAGAACTACACGGGAGGATCTTGTCAATGATCTCAAGGCAGCTGGGACCATAGTCACCAAGAAAACAATTGGTAACACACTACGCCGTGAAGGACTGAAATCCTGCAGTGCCCGCAAGGTCCCCCTGCTCAAGAAAGCACATATACAGGCCCGTCTGAAGTTTGCCAATGAACATCTGAATGATTCAGAGGAGAACTGGCTGAAAGTGTTGTGGTCAGATGAGACCAAAATCGAGCTCTTTGGCATCAACTCAACTCGTCGTGTTTGGAGGAGGAGGAATGCTGCCTATGACCCCAAGAACACCATCCCCACCGTCAAACATGGAGGTGGAAACATTATACTTTGGGGGTGTTTTTCTGCTAAGGGGACAGGACAACTTCACCGCATCAAAGGGACGATGGACGGGGCCATGTATCGTCAAATCTTGGGTGAGAACCTCCTTCCCTCAGCCAGGGCATTGAAAATGGGTCGTGGATGGGTATTCCAGCATGACAATGACCCAAAACACACGGCCAAGGCAACAAAGGAGTGGCTCAAGAAGAAGCACATTAAGGTCCTGGAGTGGCCTAGCCAGTTTCCAGACCTTAATCCCATAGAAAATCTGTGGAGGGAGCTGAAGGTTCGAGTTGCCAAACGTCAGCCTCGAAACCTTAATGACTTGGAGAAGATCTGCAAAGAGGAGTGGAACAAAATCCCTCCTGAGATGTGTGCAAACCTGATGGCCAACTACAAGAAACGTTTGACCTCTGTGATTGCCAACAAGGGTTTTGCCACCAAGTACTAAGTCATGTTTTGCAGAGGGGTCAAATACTTATTTCCCTCATTAAAATGCAAATCAATTCAAGAGCCGTTCAAGAGCCTGTTGGTGCCAGACTTGAAGCACCGAGTCTGTCCAGTCCTCCTGAGGTATAGGTCAGGTGTTTGATTCACACACGTCAGGTGTATGCATCCATCGCCTACTACCAGGACAAGGTCAGGCCATGTGTGGGTACAGATGATGATGATGTGTTCTGTGAGAGGGACTGTTACAAGACTTTGTTCCAGCTTCAGCTGCACTGACTTGACCTGCCAGGCCCAATTCTGTGTCTTTATGTGATCATGTGTATGATTGAAAAAATGGCTTGCTGGAGCTGGTCTGAGCGGTCGGCTGTGAATGCCCTCACCCGCTAGAACTTAATGTTGATTGTTAAGGTTCTGACTCGCTACAGGCTGTCCGGCAAGAACAAGGCAGATGTGTTCATATTAGAGTCCACGGGTGCAAAAAGTTGGACCCGTTCCGAAATGGATGGGGCTTTCCCATCCAGACCCGATATCCATAAAAAAATTTAAATTATATAGAGACCCGTTGCGAACGGGCCCGAGGACAACTAGACCCGCTACATATAGACCTGGTCGGATCCAGACCCGATCCGATCCGAGTGAGAGAAGTAGCAGAAAAGTCCATTTTTAAGCTACTTTATTAACCGGAGCTGATAAAGCTTGAGGGAAAGGAGGTAGAGAGGTGACGTTGTCTAGCAGAGGCCGTGTGTGTAGGCTACTGTGAGTGTCAGCGAGTGACACGGGGAACAGGGAGGAGGGAGGGAGAGACGAGAGACAGCAACCAACCAAGCCGACTCACGCTATAGTAGACTAATAGCTGCCATAGCTAGGTCATTTATCACCAATATGATTACGGAGTACCTGTCTTGACTGCATCAAACCGGGAGAAGCTAGTTAAGCTAGCTAGCTAGGCTAATGAGGCTGCATGCATTTTCTCGTCCTACACAATTACAAACGACAACAACTCCATTCAGAATATAAAGTAGCAGCCTAGCTGTTGGCTCTTGGTCGTTGTAGCCTATCCTTCACCTTTAACTTTTAATTCCATCATTTTAATTCCATCTTCCTCCATTGATTAGATATCTCCTAACCTTTGCCCCACACGGAGGCTCTATGACTGTAGCCTATTGCCGCTTTGATGACTTATGATTGGCTAACAACAAGCTACACACGCCACTCTCGTGAAAAGCAAAGAGCAGTAGCATCATGTTTGGATCTGTATGGGTCCTTCCGGACAAGTCAGTTAAAATTACACATATCCAAGACTGTGACAACCATATCAGATCAGATCCGACCCAGACCTGTGACATTATTTAGAATTCTGGATCCGGACCTACTCAGATCACAGATTGGGTCTCGGGTATTTGGGTACAGGTGGATCCGTGAAGACCTCTAGTTCATATCCAGAGTTTTATTGGCTCTTGGTCACCACCCCACATTAGCACACTCACACAGACTAGAAGTGATCTTCATGGTTATTGCAGATGCACGCACAACACTTCTAGATTAAAACACACTGATTGGCAACCAAACTTGCGTCTTGTGTCTTCATCTGTCGAAAATGATAGCCACTCTGACCTGGAGCAGGAGCGGTCAGAGTCCAAATGTGCATTCGGGCATGCTGATTGGTGGAAACCAGGAAGCTGTGATAGATAGCTGAGAAGGGTAGAAATCACCCTAACGGGACTGTGGGGAAAGTCACATGCACAGACATGGCCTTTTTTACAATGATTGTGTGTGTATTTAAGAGAGAGATATGTAGGTGGTTGTGTTCCATGTTAGATATACCAAGGGCATCCACATTGCCTCCTGCTCCATCTCCAACACTGATCTCACATTAGGTACCTGTCAGTAGCAGATGAATCTGTCACTGTGAGCTGGTTCGCTGTTGCAACTGTGTAAATTGATTGAACCAGAATGGGCGCCTTGAGAGTGATACAGAGACACAAGATGGTATGAGACACACAGAGGGAGTAAATGAGTAGCGATGGGGGTGAGAGAGAGAGAGAGGGAGTGATAGCAAAAGAGAGAAAGAGAGCTAGAGAGAGCAGGCTTTCCTTTCTCTTTAATGTTGTTTGTGCTTGTAGTGTTTTTCCTCTAACTGGGTCAGTGACTGGCCTCCTGCTCTGTGTGTCCTCGGATCAGGCTGGTCAGCCATTAGTGGCTCCATTGGCAGCTGGTGTAATTAGCTGCATAGTGGACCCACCGGACACTGCTAATTAAAACTATTGCCTAGCCTGCACAACTTCTCACCTAAACAACACCACTACTGTACTGTAGTGCAGTCCCGGCCTCTACTGAGGAGAGAAAACAATAGGTCTGATGTCGTCATCTCACTGAGTTTGGGGGGCATCCTCACCTGGAAGGCAGGACAGGACTGTTACCTTTTTCTGAGTCAACAAAGGGTATTTGAATGGGGGATCTTCTACAAGCAGTTATTTTAGAAGCACTGGCTTGATTTCATCAAGCATGGGCAGTACGTTCTTAAAAACTATTGTTGAACAACTATACTTGTTGTTGGACAACCTCTGTAGAAAGATGTCAAACTGCATAAAAGCATTCGAAGTTCAAAATACGAGAGAGAGAGAGAGAGAGAGAGAGAGAATCATCCCTTTCTCTCCAGCAAGCAGTTTAACATAACATTTTCATATTCCATTTTCCCTGCACTCACACTGGAGTTAATCAACTGCCTGAAGTGCCATTGTTTTTTCCCCGTTCATTTTGCTCTTTTTTTTATCCTTTCTTCAGTCCCTTAAATGCTCAATTTAAAGAATATTGTTATGCTGGATGGACCCTGTGCTGTTTTGGAGATTGCTACTGTGGAAACCAGGTCAATCCTAATCAGGGATGGGGTGTGGGCAAGTGGCGGGGGAATTATGGAAATCCAAAACTTACATTGTGAAAAATCGATGCTGTTTGTACAGTATCATTTGTTTTGTTTGAGAACAAAGCACTGAACACAATCAGCTTCATTTAGACTTGCTTAATTACTCTCAATGTAGTCCTAATGGACAGACAGATGCAATATTGTGAGAATGAGGCCAGGGAAAATTGATTCAACCTCTGATAAGAATAAGATTGAAGTTTGAACCCTATATCTGTACAGTATAGCAACTACTGCCTTCTGAGAGCCACTTAGTATGGGTGATGAAGGGTGAAGAGGACGTGTGTTTTGGCAAGAGCAGCCACTCGGGTACCTTTAAGGTATTTTCCTTGGCTTTCATCCTGCTCTGATTGCAGGGCTCCATACAAGCTTCTGAAGAACCTGAAAAATGTAAATGTCAGAGAAAGAGAGACATGTCAACGGTTGGAGGCCGATAGGCTTAACAGTGAATTCTCTTTTGTCACAGTATATCATCAGCAGTGTAAAGTAGTTTTTTGGGGTATCTGTACTGTACTTTACTATTTATATAATTTTGACAACTTTTACTTTTACTTCACTACATTCCTATAGAAAAGAATGTGCTTTTTACTCCATACATTTTCTCTGACACCCAAAAGTACTCTTTACATTTTGAATGATTAGCAGGCCAGGAAAATGGGTCAATACACACTTATCAAGAGAATGTCCCTGGTCAACCCTATTGCCTCTGATCTGGTAGACTCATAGCATGCATGCTTTGTTTGTAAATGATGTCTGAGTGTTGGTGTGCTCCTGGCTATCTGTCAATTAAAAAAACAAGAAAATGGTGCTGTCTGGTTTGCTTAATATTACGAATTTTAAATGATTTATACTTTTACTTTTGATACTTAAGTATATTTAAAACTAAACACCTTTCGACTTTTACTCAAGTAGTATTTTACTGGGTGACTTTCACTGCTAGCCTACTTGAGTAATTTTCTATTAAGGTATCTTTACTTTTACTCAAGTATGGCAACTGGGTACTTTTCCCACCAATGTATATCATGTTAACTATGATTTTACATAACGATAGTGGGTATACCATTTGGTGTGAGGTGCCAGAGCTGCAGCGGGGAGCGGTGGGTGAGAGGCAGGCATTGGGCTGGGCTGGGGTGAGGGTGTAGTGTTACGTCCTCCGTGGCAGTAATATTCTCAGGGGTTATTTATATGAGCCTGGTCTTTGAACGCGCGTGCCAGCGCACTCGCATTGGGAAGGACATATTGAGCTCCCAAGTATGTAGGCCTATCCAAGTGCATCGATCACCATCCGGCTGACAAGCCTCTCGCAGACGTGTGAGTTAATGGCATGCCATTGCATTGGGGAAAGAAAGCCTTCCGCTCAGACTTTGGCAAGTGGAGACCACTGGTGGAGATGGTCCTTGGCTTTTTGCCATTAGCCTATTGGCATTTGAATAGACATACTTGAAATGACAATTTACCGGTATCGAAGCAATCTTATTTTGATTAATCGTTATTGTATCAAACAGATGCGAAACACACAGCCTACAGAAGAGCTTTGTACATGAACTTCTGACAAAAGCCGAGTTAGGAATCATTCCACCTGTCTTTCTCGGGACAAAGCAGAGCCAATAAACAGATACTAGATGTTGTTCTTATCTAACGCTATATGAATTACTGTCCAAATCTGCCAACATGAACACCTCCCAACAGGGTATATACATATGGGCCTATCACATTAGATATTTCCTAGAAGTGAATGTCAGTTGCTGACAGGACACCATGCTGATAGGGTTCCTATTTCATGTTTAATTTATAGACCTCACTCAGTGAAGGAATACTACATGGTTGTCACGCCCTGGCTCTGGGGACTATTAAATGTTGAGCCAGGGTGTGGATTTTCCTTGTTTAGTTTTCTATGTTTTTCATTCTAGTTCGTGTATTTCTATGTTGGCCAGGGTGGTTCCCAATCAGAGACAGCTGTAGCTCGTTGTCTCTGATTGGGGACCATACTTATGCAGCCTGTTGGCACATGTTTATTGTGGGATCTTGTTCCGTATGGTTGTTTTGGTGTTAACCTAGGACTTCACGTATCGTTTGGTTTGTTGTTTTTGTTCGTGTGTGTTAAGTACGTTAATTAAATAAAATGTACGCTTACCACGCTGTGCCTTGGTCCGCTTCATCCAGTAACGAACGTGACAATGGTTGATATCTCACAGAGATATATTTCTGCCAGGCTCTGACACTTCTGATGGGGCCATAGATTTATAACCCTATCAGTTCGCTAATTGAAACAACCTGGTGGTTTCATTTTCATAGTCACATACACTCCCATTCAAAAGTTTGGGGACACTTAGAAATGTCCTTGTTTTTGAAAGAAAAGCAATTTTTTTGTCCATCAAAATGATCAGAAATACAGTGTAGACATTGTTAATGGCTATTGTAGCTGGAAACTTTTTAATGGAATATCTACATTTACATTTACATTTAAGTCATTTAGCAGACGCTCTTATCCAGAGCGACTTACAGTTAGTGAGTGCATACATCTTTTCATACTGGTCCCCCGTGGGAATCGAACCCACAACCCTGGCGTTGCAAGCGCCATGCTCTCCCAACTGAGCTACACGGGACTAAGCGTACAGAGGCCCATTATCAGCAACCATCAGTCCTGTGTTCCAATGGCACGTTGTGTTTGCTAATCCAAGTTTATCATTTTAAAAGGCTAATTGATCATTAGAAAACCCTTTTGCAATTATGTTAGCACAGCTGAAAACTGTTGTGCTGATTAAAGAAGTAATAAAACTGGCCTTCTTGAGACTAGTTGAGTATCTGGAGCATCAGCAATTGTGGGTTCGATTACAGGCTCAAAATGGCCAGAAACAAATAACTTTCTTCAGAAACTCGTCAGTCTATTCTTGTTCTGAGAAATGAAGGCTATTCCATGCGAAAAATTGCCAAGAAACTGAAGATCGCTGTGTACAACTCCCTTCACAGAACAGAGCAAACTGGCTCTAACCAGAATAGAAAGAGGAGTGGGAGGCCCCGGTGCACAACTGAGCAAGAGGACAAATACATTAGAGTGTCTAGTTTGAGAAACAGACGCCTCACAGGTCCTCAACTGGCAGCTTCATTAAATAGTACCCGCAAAACACCAGTCTCAACGGGATGCTGACCTTCAGAGTTGCAAAGAAAAAGCCATATCTCAGACTGGCCAATAAAAATAAAAGATGGGCAAAAGAACACAGACACTGGACTCTTCCTTTGCAACTCTGACTAGAAGGTCAGCATCCTGGAGTCGCCTCTTCACTGTTGATGTTGAGACTGGTGTTTCCGGGTACTATTTAATGAAGCTACCAGTTGAGGACCTGTGAGGTGTCTATTTCTCAAACTAGACACTCTAATGTATTTGTCCTCTTGCTCAGTTGTGCACCGGGGCCTCCCACTCCTCTTTCTATTCTGGTTAGAGCCAGTTTACGCTGTTCTGTGAAGGGAGTAGTACACAGCGTTCTACGAGATCTTCAGTTTCTTGGCAATTTCTCGCATGGAATAGCCTTCATATCTCAGAACAAGAATAGACTGACGAGTTTCATAAGAAAGTTCTTTGTTTCTGGCCATTTTGAGCCTGTAATCGAACCCACAATTGCTGATGCTCCAGAAACACAACTAGTCTCAAGAAGGCCAGTTTTATTGCTTCTTTAATCAGCACAACAGTTTTCAGCTGTGCTAACATAATTGCAAAAGGGTTTTCTAATGATCAATTAGCCTTTTAAAATGATAAACCTGGATTAGCAAACACAATGTGCCATTGGGACACAGGACTGATGGTTGCTGATAATGGGCCTCTGTACGCCTATGTAGATATTCCATAAAAAATCAGCCGTTTCCAGCTACAATAGCCATTTACAACATAAAAAATGTCTATACTGTATTTCTGATGAATTTGATGTTATTTTAATGGACAAAAAATAGCTTTTCTTTCAAAAACAAGGACATTTCTAAGTGACCCCAAACGTTTGAACGGTAGTGTATGTAGGCTGTTTTTATCATATAGGTGAAGGAAAAATTATAGAGTAAAACAAGTTACATTAATTTCAGCATATTATAATGACAGGTGATTTATTATAATCTAATAAACTATAATAAACTGTATTAATGATAATTAAAAATACATATACTAAAATACACTATATATATACAAAAGAATGTGGACACCCCTTCAAATTAGTGGACTATTTCAGCCAGACCCGTTGCTGACAGGTGTATAAAATCGAGCACACAGACATGCAATCTCCATAGACAAACATTGACAGTAGAATGGCCTTACTGAAGAACTCAGTGATTTTCAATGTGTCATCGTCATAGGATGCCACCTTTCCAACAAGTCAGTTCGTCCAATTTATGCCCTGCTTGAGCTGCCCATGTCAACTGTAGTGCTGTTATTGTTAAGTGGAAACGTCTAGGAGCAACAACGGCTCAGCCGTGAAGTGGTAGGCTACATAAGTTCACAGAACGGAACCACCATGTGCTGAAGCGCGTAGCGCGTAAAGATCATCTGTCTTCGGTTGCAACACTCACTACCGAGTTCCAAACTGCCTCTGGAAGCAAGGTCAGCACAATAGCTGTTCGCCAGGAGCTTCATGAAATGGGTTTCCATGGCAGAGGAGCCGCACACAAGCCTAAGATCATCATGCTCAGTCCCAAGTGTCGGCTGGAGTGGTGTAAAGCTCGCGGCCATTTGACTCTGGAGCAGTGGAAACGCGTTCTCTGGAGTGATGATGCACGCTTCACCATCTAGCAATCCGATGGATGAATCTGGGTTTGGCGAGATGCCAAGGGAACGCTACCTCCCCGAAAGCATAGTGCCACCTGTAAAGTCTGGTGGAGGAGGAATAATGGTCTGGGGCTGTTTTTCATGGTTCAGGCCCCTTACTTCCAGTGAAGGGAAATCTTAATGCTACAGCATACAATGACATTCTAGACGATTCTGTGCTTCCAAATTTGTGGCAACAGTTTGGGGAAGGCCCTTTCCTGTTTCAGCATGACAATGCCCCCGTGCTCAAAGCGAGGTCCATACAGAAATGGTTTGTCGAGATCAGTGTGGAAGAACTTGACTGGCCTGCACAGAGCTCTGACCTCAACTCTATCAAACATCATTCGGGATGAATTGGAACGCCGACTGCGAGCCAGGACTAATCGCCCAACATCAGTGCCCGACCTCACTAATGCTCTTGTGGCTGAATGGAAGCAAGTCCCTGCAGCAATGTTCCAACATCTAGTGGAAAGCCTTCCCAGAAGAGATGAGGCTGTTATAGCAGCAAAGGGGGGACCAACTCCATTTTAATGCCCATGATTTTTGAATGAGATGTTCGACGAGAAGGTGTCCACATACTTTTGGTCATGTTGTGTAAATGAATAGAATTTCTACCTTCATGTCTTTCAAGATAATATAATCGATGACAAAGTGATAAATAACATAAATTAAATTGTATAGGCGCGGCCGTGATAGCGTTGAAGTCCCTTTGAATGCGCATTCGTGTGTAGAGTGGCTGCGCGCTCTGACACCAGTGACTCCGGCGCGCGAGCTGGGATTTCGGCTTTGACAGTCAGTCTTGTCACACATCTTTCGAAATATGTTGGGTACGGATGACCACAGGGACAATCTGAAACGGAACGGTACAGGTAGGCTGAAATCCAACATATAGTGTGTAGCTTTTGTTTTTACATATTGACATGTGTGCTGTTTACTATTCAAAGTTTGTGGCCCCCATGTGACAGTTCATCACGCACAATTATTAGACCACTGCTAGCGCGTGTACAGTAGCCTATTTTCCATTCATAACGGAATGATTAGCTATAAAGTTATCCTGACAGTGCCAAATTATACATTTTTAACGAGGCAGATGCATGTATATGCCTAGCTATTTTATTTACAATGAATGGACGAACATGGCAATTTGTTGTCATGGGCAGCATAGATTTTTTTATAGGCTATGCATGTAATATTCATTTTTATTAGACTGTTAATCAAAACACCTTTAGTAGTTTTATATGATTACAGCTTCGAGGTAATTTATTGACTGTAACTAACAAAGCAAATGTTATAATCTATTGATACACTGTTGCGCTTTGAGGCTAGGCTATTATTTGAGCGCACGTTGATCGTTTGAATTGCCCATATGGCGATCTGAATAGGTTTATTTGTTCATACTTCATCACACTGAATAAAATATAATATTGTTCGACCGTTCATCGTCTATCCCGTCTCGGAACCGGGCTGGGTGTATCCGCAAGGCATGGAGTGAGCCGGTGCTTGTGGTCCTCAACCGCCAGATGCAGGCAGGCATTCCCTCGATAGAAAACTGTAACCATGAAACTTATGCTCCAACAGCATTTGTTGTAGGCTATTTAACTCTACCGAATTCCAAAGCTCTTTCTCATGTGTATGGTGTGGTTCGATAACGTCTAATCTGGCAAAACATCCGTTTATTTATATACACACGCTGTGGGGCATGCTTTGTTTGTACTGTATGTTGACAGGGATCATTTAAGAAATGGTGTGCCAAGTGACATATGCCCATGTTGTTTGTGCTCAGAGATGACTCTGCCGTAAACTGTCACTTACTGGTCCAGAGTGTCTCTTTACTGCTATAGCAGGCAGCAGGTACAACACCACAGTCCCAGTCCCAGCTCCAGCCTGAATGGCCACGGTGCTCTCTGCTACACTGAAGTAAAGCAACCATTACTATTTTATTACAGGACCATTTTGACAGAAAGCTCTCTCTCTCTCTCTATCTCTCTCTCTCTCTCTCTCTCTCTCTCTCTCTCTCTCTCTCTCTCTCTCTCTCTCTCTCTCTATCTCTCTCTCTCTCTCTCTCTCTCTCTCTCTCTCTCTCGCTCTCTCTCTCTCTCTCTCTCTCTCTCTCTCTCTCTCTCTCTCTCTCTCTCTCTCTCTCTCTCTCACTCTCACTCTCACTCTCACTCTCTAGGTCAAGTCCATTGTGGGGCCGTTGCACTTCCTCACAATTTTTTTGGGAAAAGCTATTTTTGAGACTGTTTACGCACTATTGCTCCTCCATATACAATCAACAAAAACTATTCACGTACTGAGCAAAGACAAAGATGTACAGAACTGTCCAGGCCATGTGAGAAAAGTGTGTGGAATTTAAAGAGAAGGTAGAAGTATATTTGGACTGGTGGAAATGATAATGTATGGACAGAGAGAGAAAGGGAGAGGGAGAGCAAGAGAGAGGGAGAGAGAGAGAGTGAGGGCTGAATCTGTAGACAAAGAAAGAGTCCCCATACGCATCTTGATGGAGGTAAGACTAAATTGTTTGTGACACAGCGAGTGGTTTACAGTGCAGAACAGTGACACTCTCATTATGCCAATAAAGTGGATGCTACATTAGCAGTGGTCTGGTCTCTCTGCTGGTGTCTCACTGTGTATCACACCGCCCTGCTTCCTTCCCCTCCACTCCCAATGAGGGGTCATGTTGGGACTTAATCAACTGGGCTGGTAGCTGGGCTGGTAGCTGGTTGGTCCCACTGACAAGACCACTGTGCAGTATGTATGTATGTATGTATGTGGGTATTTATTTGTATGAATATGTATTTATCTGTATGAATATGTATTTATATATATATATATGAATATGTATCTTTATGTATGAATATGTATTTTTTATTTATGAATATGAATTCATTTTTGGGGGATACTGTACCTTTTCTTTTTATATTCAGTTTACAGTTTTTCACTGTAAATAGCAAGATTGACACACACACACACACACACACTCCTGCTGTGTGGGAGGTACAGGTGTCTTGAAGTCAGGAGGTACTGTAGCTCTTTTCTGCATTGATTTTCTTTTTAAAGAGTTTAGTGTTTTCTCTGTACTACCTGGCTTTAGATGGGTTATTTTAGGGGTTGGATGGCTTTTTGACAGAAGCCCTGAACCCTTCACAATTCTCACAAACCTCTTCTACTTACTTGTTGTTCTTTCTCTCTTTTTCAACAACCTTTGTATACATTTATCTTTCTTTTGTTGTTCTAGAAATAGTACTTTCCCATATTTACATTTAAGTATGAATTGTAGGGTGTATTCAATGTGTATTACTCAATTATACGGGAATAAACATAACAGCTTAACCTACAGAATAGGCAACCCTTCTCCAGTCATGCTATGACACATCATCCATACTGTCTTTCATCAACGTAAACAGTGCTCTATCGCTGTCTCGCCATATCCCCTCTCTGCATCTTCCCCAGCATCTCTCCCTCCCATGGTGTTGTGCCACACCACTCTGAGATCTCTGTCTGACATTTTGAGCAGACCTCTTCTCCACACAGATGTCATTCTCTTTCCCCCATTGTGCTGGGACCTCCTGTTGTGTATTCCTGTATGATGTTCTCCATGTCCTCGCCTGCTGGGCCAAAGTGATGGGGGAGTGTGCACATTGGTCAACACACACAGCGTGAGTCCTCACATCATTTAGCTTGCTTTTTTCTGTGTGTGCGCGTGTGTGTGTGTTTCAGAACGTCCTGTCAGTCTAATGTCCTTCATTTCAGCCTACGTTCGATCACAGCGACCTTCAGTGTGATTCTGTGAAAAGTTTTGTGCAGTCCCCACTGGCTGCTTCTTCTGCTGCCAGCACAAATACACAGTTAAATCCCAATTAGCCAGGGGATGCTGGATAACAGAAGGAGGTCTGTCAGTGTCCTGTCTTTCTGTCTGTCTGTCTGTCCTGGCCTCAGTGACACCGCCATAGTATAATTTACCTGGTGATCAAACATAATCCAAATCAGATGCCTTGTTACATGAAGCAGGAGGTGCAAAGCAAAACGATAGCATTTAGAGGAGGGGGAATGTGAAACCCCTCATCATTCCTGAGCCATTGTTGCAGATGAGCAGAGCCAGTGGAGTGGAGTGGAGGCTTGAAGCTGACCTGAGCCAGGCTGGATGACAGGTGAACTCAAAAGGGCAAATATCTATAAACAGGCGTGAACATCCCCCCCTCCGGCCGCTCTCCACTCGCCTCACTCAGACAGATGGAGAGGTCACTCCAGCCCTCACTGCCACCCTGATCGCACTGTACTGTACGACTAGTGGCAGAGGACGGGTGTGTGTGTGTAGGCGGGGGGTTTCTGACAGCTGCATGAAGCCCGCCTCAGGGCAAGCAGGCCTTTCCTGGAGAAAAGCCACCCTCCGCCTGGCTGATTGGCATGCCCGGCCGGCAGTGCTCACGGCT
This sequence comes from Coregonus lavaretus, assembly GCF_964263955.1. NCBI lineage: Eukaryota > Metazoa > Chordata > Actinopteri > Salmoniformes > Salmonidae > Coregonus > Coregonus lavaretus. Next base: position 80,617 of record NW_028163316.1, read on the forward strand.
GGGACCGACTCAGCAGAAGACTGCCTAGCTCTTCAGTGGGGTGCTGGAGGGTTTGCGCTGTCCACTATGCCCTCACTCGTATGTGCCCTCTGGGCAGAGGGTATAGAGTGTTACTGCTACTAACACATTAACCTCTCTGTCCCCAGTCACTCTCCCTACCCACTGTCCACTCCTGATCCCTTCTGTACTTCCTCCTACCCACCAAGCTCTACCAGGAAGTGAACAGGCCAATAGAAGGGAGCCTAGAGGTACCCTCTGAGTCAGAGAAGGGAGACAGTCAGAGGGTAAGCTCCCATTGAACAGCAGATTGAACCTGTGGTGGAGCTTTGTCTGATCCTGTATTTTGATCCTGGCCCAGGGGTTTTGATTCCTCATTACGTGATCATTATCTAATTAACACAGAGTGACAGACCCTTATCTCACTACCTCAGAGCCGTGATCCTCACACACGTACACACATACCCTCTCACACCTCCATAATGACCCTCACACACACACACTGGGCCTAGTGTTAGACACGCACGTACACACACCTGCCTGCGCAAACACACACACAGTGGCCTGTCTATTTTCCATGGCTGTTGGCAGGTCGTTGTGCTCGTGAGCTGAACAGAGGGTCAGTGTTTGAGGCCAGGTAGGCAGGCAGACCCCCCTTCCCCTCCCAATAGGAGCACTAAATAGCCTGGTTGTTTTGAGGCCCCATCACTACTCAACAGGAAGGGTGGGGACCCTGTCTAAACTCATTCTATCACAGGTTCCATATAAAAGACTGCCTGCATGCATATTCATGTCTAGGTGTGTATGTAAGAACACGATTGTGTATTCTGACCAAAGATGAATGTCTGTGATTGGTCACACAAAGTGTTTGGTTGATAACATGGCTCTTAGAGAGACAGAGGATGAGGAGAACAGATATATATATAAAGGCTATACTTATGTTTATGCATTTTTGAACTACAGTGAATCATTCAGAGCCCTTTTCAGCGAGACTTTTATCTAAACCTGAGAGTGGTTTACCTCAGTCAGTGTATGGAGCGCATGTCCTATTGTACTGTGATCTCCACAGACAGCACACTCTTTCTCTGTGCTCTTCAGCCTTTGTAGATGGCCGTGGCTGCACTTTTCATGTAGGTGTGTAAAGTGGCAAGTTTGTCATCTTGCGGAGTTATGACTTTGGACGATAATAATACGGCTATAAATAATGCGTTTTATGCCTTTCTCAAACGCAAGGACATTTTCTCAAACCCAAGTCACACAATACAATTCGGAATAAAACACAGCAAATGAAGTGAATATCCTAGAGAGAAAGGTGCAGAATAAATATGAAGAGCGTGAAAAGCATTACACTGCAGCATTCAGAAAGAAACAAATGTCAACAATGTTAGAAAATAGGGGCAGGGATAGAGGAGATGAAAATGTAAGATACCAGAACTTATTCATTTGATGAAAACAGCCTATAGTGATTCCTAACAAATATACACACAGCTGGTCTTATGCCAAGATTCAAATGCACACACACACACAAACACACACACACACACACACACACACACACACACACACACACACACACACACACACACACACACACACACACACACACACACACACATACCCAAAACATTTTTGGGAGAATGAGATGAGATGAAATGCATTTCTGAGAGCATGACCTTGCACTAGAATACAATTTGACCATATGTGCATTAGATTAGTCTGTGACCATGCATGTGAATCTTTCCATAAGAGCAGCAGCTGTGTGTGTGTGTGTGTTTATTTGTGTGTATATTTGGGAAAAACTCTAGGGTAAAAATCTGAGTTACGTTGGGGTGAGAGTGTGTGAGGAAGTTTCTTTAAAATGCTGGCGAGGATCCATCTGGCCCTTCACAACTCCAAGGGAGCAGTCCATCTGCATCCCCGTATGGTTGCCAAGGGTCCATTAACGCAGAATTCAGCGTTTTTCACGTAGAAAAAAAGATAAAATGCGTAAGAAATATCTAGCTGCGTTTTGTAAACGCAGATCTAAAACGCTTCGGCATCAGATGCTCGGCATCAGACTAATTTTATGCTTCAGTTGCACTTACATTTACATTTACATTTACGTCATTTAGCAGACGCTCTTATCCAGAGCGACTTACAAATTGGTGCATTCACCCTATAGCCACTTTACAATTTTTTATTTTATTTTTTTGTTTTTGCGGGGGGGGGGGTTAGAAGGATTACTTTATACTATCCCAGGTATTCCTTAAAGAGGTGGGGTTTCAAATGTCTCCGGAAGGTGGTGAGTGACTCCGCTGTCCTGGCGTCGTGAGGGAGCTTGTTCCACCATTGGGGTGCCAGAGCAGCGAACAGTTTTGACTGGGCTGAGCGGGAACTATGCTTCCGCAGAGGAAGGGGAGCCAGCAGGCCAGAGGTGGATGAACGCAATGCCCTCGTTTGGGTGTAGGGACTGATCAGAGCCTGAAGGTACGGAGGTGCCGTTCCCCTCACTGCTCCATAGGCAAGCACCATGGTCTTGTAACGGATGCGAGCTTCAACTGGAAGCCAGTGGAGTGTGCGGAGGAGGGGGGTGACGTGAGAGAACTTGGGAAGGTTGAACACCAGACGGGCTGCGGCATTCTGGATGAGTTGTAGGGGTTTAATGGCACAGGCAGGGAGCCCAGCCAACAGAGAGTTGCAGTAATCCAGACGGGAGATGACAAGTGCCTGGATTAGGACCTGTGCCGCTTCCTGTGTAAGGCAGGGTCGTACTCTCCGAATGTTGTAGAGCATGAACCTGCAGGATCGGGTCACCGCCTTGATGTTAGCGGAGAACGACAGGGTGTTGTCCAGGGTCACGCCAAGGCTCTTCGCACTCTGGGAGGAGGACACAACAGAGTTGTCAACCGTGATGGCGAGATCATGGAACGGGCAGTCCTTCCCCGGGAGGAAGAGCAGCTCCGTCTTGCCAGGGTTCAGCTTGAGGTGGTGATCCGTCATCCATACTGATATGTCTGCCAGACATGCAGAGATGCGATTTGCCACCTGGTTATCAGAAGGGGGAAAGGAGAAGATTAGTTGTGTATCGTCAGCGTAGCAATGATAGGAGAGGCCATGTGAGGATATGACAGAGCCAAGTGACTTGGTGTATAGGGAGAAAAGGAGAGGGCCTAGAACTGAGCCCTGGGGGACACCAGTGGTGAGAGCACGTGGTGCGGAGACAGCTTCTCGCCACGCCACTTGGTAGGAGCGACCGGTCAGGTAGGACGCAATCCAGGAGTGAGCCGCGCCGGAGATGCCCAGCTCGGAGAGGGTGGAGAGGAGGATCTGATGGTTCACAGTATCAAAGGCAGCAGACAGGTCTAGAAGGACAAGAGCAGAGGAGAGAGAGTTAGCTTTAGCAGTGCGGAGAGCCTCCGTGACACAGAGAAGAGCAGTCTCAGTTGAATGACCAGTCCTGAAACCTGACTGGTTTGGATCAAGAAGGTCATTCTGAGAGAGATAGCAAGAGAGTTGGCTAAAGACGGCACGCTCAATAGTTTTGGAAAGAAAAGAAAGAAGGGATACTGGTCTGTAGTTGTTGACATCAGTGGGATCGAGTGTTGGTTTTTTGAGAAGGGGTGCAACTCTCGCTCTCTTGAAGACGGAAGGGACATAGCCAGCGGTCAAGGATGAGTTGATCAGCGAGGTGAGGTAGGGGAGAAGGTCACCGGAGATGGTCTGGAGAAGAGAGGAGGGGATGGGGTCAAGCGGGCAGGTTGTTGGGCGGCCTGCAGTCACTAGTCGCAAGATTTTATCTGGGGAGAGAGGGGAGAAAGAAGTCAAAGCATAGGGTAGGGCAGTGTGAGCAGGACCAGCAGTGTCATTAGACTTAACAAACGAGGATCGGATGTCGTCAACCTTCTTTTCAAAGTGGTTGACGAAGTCATCCACAGAGAGGGAGGAGGGGGGGGGGGGGGGGTTGGGAGGATTCAGCAGTGAGGAGAATGTGGCAAAGAGCTTCCTAGGGTTAGAGGCAGATGCTTGGAATTTAGAGTGGTAGAAAGTGGCCTTAGCAGCAGAAACAGATGAAGAAAATGTAGAGAGGAGGGAGTGAAAAGATGCCAGGTCGGCAGGGAGTTTAGTTTTCTTCCATTTCCGCTCAGCTGCCCGGAGCTCTGTTCTGTGAGCTCGCAATGAGTCATCAAGCCACGGAGCTGGAGGGGAGGAATGAGCCGGCCGGGAGGATAGGGGACACAGGGAGTCAAATGATGCAGAAAGGGAGGAGAGGAGGGTTGAGGAGGCAGAATCAGGAGATTGGAGGGAGAAGGATTGAGCAGAGGGAAGAGATGATAGGATGGAAGAGGAGAGAGTAGTGGGAGAGAGAGAGCGAAGGTTGCGGCGGCGCGTTACCATCTGTGTAGGGGCAGAGTGAGTAGTGTTGGAGGAGAGCGAGAGAGAAAAGGATACAAAGTAGTGGTCGGAGACATGGAGGGGAGTTGCAGTGAGATTAGTAGAAGAGCAACATCTAGTAAAGATGAAGTCAAGCGTATTGCCTGCCTTGTGAGTAGGGGGGGACGGTGAGAGGGTGAGGTCAAAAGAGGAGAGGAGTGGAAAGAAGGAGGCAGAGAGAAATGAGTCAAATGTAGACGTAGGGAGGTTGAAATCCCCCAAAACTGTGAAGGGTGAGCCATCCTCAGGAAAGGAACTTATCAAGGCGTCAAGCTCATTGATGAACTCTCCAAGGGAACCTGGAGGGCGATAGATGACAAGGATATTAAGCTTAAATGGGCTAGTGACTGTGACAGCGTGGAATTCAAATGAGGAGATAGACAGATGGGTTAGGGGAAAATTGAGAATGACCACTTGGGAGAGATGAGGATTCCTGTGCCACCACCCCTCTGACCAGATGCTCTCGGGTTATGCGAGAACACATGGTCAGATGAGGAGAGAGCAGTAGGAGTAGCAGTGTTTTCAGTGGTAATCCATGTTTCCGTCAGCGCCAGGAAGTCGAGGGACTGGAGGGTAGCATAGGCTGGGATGAAGTCAGCCTTGTTGGCAGCAGAACGGCAGTTCCAGAGGCTGCCTGAGACCTGGAACTCCAGGTGTGTGGTGCGTGCAGGGACCACCAGGTTAGAGAGGCAGCAGCCACGCGGTGTGAGGCGTTTGTGTAGCCTGTGCGGAGAGGAGAGAACAGGGATAGGCAGAGGCATAGTTGACAGGCTGTAGCAGATGGCTACAATAATGCAGAGGAGATCGGAATGAAATGAACTAAACATCTGGGAAAGGAGAGAGCAGGGCCTCCCTCACCAAAAAAAATATAACTCTCCCAACTTCCACCTCAGAAACTATAATTGTTTCACTGAACCACCCGAATAAAACTCTCCCAACTTCCACTTTAGAAATTAGAATTGTTGTAAACTACAGCGGTTCAATGTTTCAAGGAATAGACTCAACTTACTTTATTCAGCTAGCTAACTATGACGCCATAGCTAACTAGCATGCTAGCATCCAATAACACACAGTTTAGCACCAATACTTGGTTACAACAAACTACCAATAGTGTGTTAACACACTAAACAGATAATTCGTGTCCGTGTCTAGTTCTTTCATAACGCAGCAATAATTAAACGTTGGCTAGCTAGCACAAATATATTGTATTTAGCTACCATAGTACAGCTAGCTGGTAGTGTTGGCTAGCTAGCAATGACTGCTGTGTTGACTTTGTTTGAAAAAAATGGCGTCGCTGCGAACGAATGTAGCTGGCTAAAAGGATATTGTATTTAGTTGCTACCGTTGCTAATAGCTACTCGGCAGCTAGTCCAGGAGGTGAGTTAGCTAGCTAGCTTCGTGCTACACCCGGCACCGCCGAATACAAAAGTAACCTACAATAACTACATACAACAACTACCCACAACAGCCCACGATGCCTACCTATAATACCTAATAATATACAGCCCACGATGCCTACCTATAATACCTAACTACAATCTAAATACATAGTTTAAGCCTTACTCGACAAAGCCCAAGCTATGTATAAAGCCAAACTTACCCGACGCCAGCTGTCTGGGTGGCAGACTGCAATCAGTAGCTGTAATTAAGTACAGCAGCTACCAACCACCTAACGTTAATGCCTCGGATAATGAGGTTAGAAAAACAGCTGAATGGTAGGCAGCTAGCTGGCTCAATCACAGGTACTCTTAAGCGTGAAATAACATTGGAAACAACTAACCACAGTTGCTAAAAGTTACCAGTAGCTACCCGCTAGCTAGCTAGCTTTGTTGGTCCAAGTAGTGGGTTAGCTAGCCTCGTGCTTCGCCGGGGTCCGCCGAATACAATACTTACCTACAATAATTACCTACAATAACCTACAATAACCTACAATAACTACCTAAGTAAACTACCTATAATACCTAACTACAATACCTACCTACAATCTACATACATGGTTTAAGCTTTACTCAACACCATATAAGAAGCCAAGCTTACCTCCTGCTAGAGAAAACACAACCTCTCCCGACCACCGTCAGACGAACTGACAGGCTTTCTATCAGCAGACAGTGCTCTGTCTGATGTGTAGCTACTTTTCTCTGGTACTTTTCTCAGTGTAGCCTATTTTTCTCTGGTAAAATGCAAGATTAACTTCTAGCAAAACATTAGGAAATGTAGCTTGCTGCATTCTTTCTATGATAAACATTAGATATATGATGGCCATGCATCTTTTTTGAAAGAAATACCTTGCTTTTTCATTGTAAGCTCATTTACTTGTGTGGCTGCTAGACAAATAGCGTTGCACTTCTGTTGTCATCTGATGAAAATGAAGCTATTTTATGCCGAATGTGTTGCACTAATGTATTTTCTGTGAAGGAAAACTATAGTCGCACGCCCCTGATCAGTGTATTGAAGCAAAAAAACTCTGTTGACTTTCAATATAAAACGCAGGTGAAATTGTTTAAAGTGCAGGTTTATCGATGGTCTGCGTTTAGAAAATACAGATTTCTGAACTCTAACGCAACCCCTGGTTCCTCACCCCTCTCCCCCTTTACACGACCTCCCACCCCAGCACCTCACCCTCACCTCCACACAAACACACACTACTCCCCTCAGACTTGGAGCGTTTGGAAAATGAACAAGAGTAATAATTTAGGAAGTATGGATGTGAAGAACTCTTACAACAGGAACATTCATATCATCCTTAATATCTGTTTTGTGTTCATGATATGGATTTTGGTGTACTAACCGTACATTGTACAGCCCCCACACCCACTCATCCTGTGTGTTCAGTAGTACTGTACTGTTTGTGAGACTTGTTGTATTTACATGTACACCTAAATTCACCTTTTCAACAAGTGTTGGTTTGAGTCTTTATTCCCTAAAAGCTCAAGCTCTTCCTCAAGGTTATTTCTATCCATATATTATCTAGGAATAATAATAATAAGAAGAAGAAGAAGAAGAAGAAGAAGAAGAAGAAGAAAAAGGGCAATTACAATGAAGCAAATAAGCCACTCTTTGACCTCCGTGACCCAAAGAGCGGATTAATAAAATAAATACCACTTCCTGCTTTGAGCAGAGTCTGTCTGAAAAGATATCCGTCTCTAAGAGCCACCTTTGGACAGCGTGACGTCTGTCTGCTGCATTGGCTGAGCTACAGAATGGCTGTTGGTTAGTGACGATGTGGGCGTCTTTTTAACCTGAGGCAGAATCTCTCGGTTTCACAGAGAAACAGCCTTGATTTCATCTTTAAAGGTGATATACACTGCACACCCTGATACACACCCACGCACGCTACAAAAAAAATAAAAAAAATAAAACAAGCCCCAGTCCAATGACTCATACCTGTGAAGAATGACCTAATGATGCGGCAGGCGTTGGTCAGACGGTGTGACGTGCACTAATCCATACCTGTGTGTGGGTGTCCTCTGGGATGCAGGCTGTGTTTTCTCTGCTGCTAATAACGCAGTAATCACAGCCATTCCACCTCTCAGTAGGGGGCCCCAGAAAACACACACACGTCCCCCATCTTGTATCGATCAGCCTGAGTCCACAGTTTATAAAAACTCATATAATCCAGTGTAATCCCAGAACCTCCACGGTTAGAGGAGCCTCATCAGGAACAGTAGCTCTCACATTGTTGATCTGTCACACTGACATCGTATTAAAGTAACCATCTCTGGCGTCGACGAAGATGGCGGCCTCGCGACTAGCTCTTAGGAAACTTTTCGGTATTTTATTTTTGCATTAATTTTTTAAAACATTATTAGCTCAGAAAGTGTTTTGTGTCATTACATACAGCCGGGAAAAACTATTGGATATCAGAGCGGCGGTAACTCACTAGCATTACGACCAAGAATATGACTTTCCCGAAGCAGATCCTTTGTTTGCTCTCCCCAGGGCAATTTAACTGATTTCAGCTGCTGACCCATAACATCGCCGGCGGTGGAGAGGCACTCGGAGCGGCCTGCTGGTTAGGAGGCGCGCACACCACCCACCGCTTCCAAGTATATTACTCGCTAATGTTTTGTCTTTGGATAACAAAGTCAACGAGCTCAGGGCAAGGATTTCTTTCCAGAGAGACATCAGTGCCTGTAACATACTTTGTTTCACGGAAACATGTCTCTCTAGGGATATTCTGTCGAAATCGGTCCAGCCAGATGGGTTCTCAGTTCATTGCGCAGACAGAAATAAATATCTCTCCGGGAAGCAGAAGGGCGGAGGTGTGTGTTTCATGATTAACAACTCATGGTGTAATTGTAGTAACATACAGGAACTCAAGTCCTTTTGTTCACCCGACCTAGAATACCTCACAATCAAATGCCGACCGTAGTATCTCCCAAGATAATTTTCTTGGGTTATAGTCACGGCCGTGTATATCCCCCCTCAAGCCGATACCACGACGGCCCTCAAAGAATTTCACTGGACTTTATGCAAACTGGAAAGCACATATCCTGAGGCTGCATTTATTGTAGCCGGGGATTTTAACAAAGCAAATTTGAGGACTAGGCTGCCGAAGTTCTATCAACATATCGACTGTTGTACTCGGGCTGCTAAAATTCTCAACCATTGGTACTCGAACTTCCGGGATGGTTATAAGGCCCCCCCCCCCCCCGCCCTCCTTTCAGCAAATCTGACCACGACTCCATTTTGCTCCTCCCTTCCTATAAGCAGAAACTCAAACCGGAAGTACCCGTGCTAAGGACTATTCAACGCTTGTCTGACCAATCGGAATCCACGCTTCAAGATTGTTTTCATCACGCGGACTGGGATATGTTCCGGGTAGCTTGCAAAAATAATTTAGACGAATACACTGAAATGGTGACTGAGTTTATCAGGAAGTGTATAGGAGATGTTGTGCCCACTGTGACTATTAAAACCTACCCTAACCAGAAACCATGGATAGATGGCAGCATTCGCGCAAAACTGAAAGCGCGAACCACCGCATTTAACCATGGCAAGGTGACTGGGAATATGGCAGAAAACAAACAGTGTAGCTACTCACTCCGCGAGGCAATTAAACTGGCAAAACATCAGTATAGAGACAAAGTGGAGTCGCAATTCAACGGCTCAGTCAGGAGACGTATGTGGCAGGGTCTACAGAAAATCACAGACTATAAGAGGAAAACCAGCCATGTCGCCGACGTCTTGCTTCCGGACAAGCTAAACACCTTTTCGCCCACTCTGAGGATAATACAGTGCCACCGACGCGGCCCACTACCAAGGACTGTGGGCTCTCCTTCTCCATGGCCGACGTAAGACATTTAAGCATGTTAACCCCCGCAAGGCTGCCAGCCCAGACGGCATCCCTAGCCGCGTCCTCAGAGCATGTGCAGACCAGCTGGCTGGTGTGTTTACGGACATATTCAATCTCTCCCTATCCCAGTCTGCTGTCCCCACATGCTTCAAGATGACCACCATTGTTCCTGTACCCAAGAAAGCAAAGGTAACTGAACTAAATTACTATTGCCCTGTAGCACTCACCTCTGTCATCATGAAGTGCTTTGAGAGACTAGTCAAGGATCATATCTCTTCTACCTTACCTATCACCCTAGACTCACTTCAATTTGCTTACCGCCCCAATTGATCCACAGACGATGCAATCGCCATCACACTGCACACTGCCCTATCCCATCTGGACAAGAGTAATACCTATGTAAGAATGCTGTTCATTGACTATAGCTCAGCATTCAACACCATAGTACCCTCCAAGCTCATCATTAAGCTCGAGGCCCTGGGTCTGAACCCCGCCCTGTGCAACTGGGTCCTGGACTTCCTGATGGGCCGCCCCCAGGTGGTGAAGGTTGGAAACAACATCTCCACTTCGCTGATCCTCAACACTGGGGCCCCACAAGGATGCGTGCTCAGCCCCCTCCTGTACTCCCTGTTCACCCATGACTGCGTGGCCAAGCACGCCTCCAACTCAATCATCAAGTTTGCAGAAGACACACCAGTAATAGGCTTGATAACCAACAATGACCAGGCAGCCTTCAGGGAGGAGGTGAGGGCTCTGGGAGTGTGGTGCTAGGAAAATAACCTCTCACTCAACAAAACAAAGGAGATTTACATTTTAGTCATTTAGCAGACGCTCTTATCCAGAGCGACTTACAGTTAGTGAGTGCATACATTTTTCATACTGGCCCCCCATGGGAATCAAACCCACAACCCTGGCGTTGCAAGCGCCATGCTCTACCAACTGAGCTACAGGAGATGATCGTGGACCGCAGTGGAGAAGGTGGAAAGCTACAAGTTCCTTGGTGTACACATCACTGACAAACTGAAATGGTCCACCCACTCAGACAGTGTGGTGAAGAAGGCGCAACAGAACCTCTTAAACCTCAGGAGGCTGAAGAAATTTGGCTTGGCACCTAAAACCCTCACAAACTTTTACAGATGCACAATTGAGAGCATCCTGTCGGGCTGTATCACCGCCTGGTATGGCAACTGCACCGCCGCAACCGCAGGGCTCTCCAGAGGGTGGTGTGGTCTTCCAAACGCATTACCGGGGGCAAACTACCTGCCCTCCAGGACACCTACAGCACCCGATGTCACAGGAAGGCCAAAAAGATAATCAAGGACATCAACCACCCGAGCCACTGCCTGTTCACCCCGCTATCATCCAGAAGGCGAGGTCAGTACAGGTGCATCAAAGCTGGGACCGAGAGAATGAAAAACAGCTTCTATCTCAAGGCCATCAGACTGTTAAATAGCATCACTAGCACATTAGAGGCTGCTGCTGCCTATTGAAATCACTGGCCACTTTAAGAAATGGAACACTAGTCACTTTAATAATGTTCACATATCTTGCATTACTCATCTCATATGTATATACTGTATTCTATAATATTCTACTGTATCTTAGTCCATGCCGCTCTGTCATTGCTCGTCCATATATGTATATATTCTTAATTCCATTCCTATTGGGTATATGTTGTGAAATTGTTAGATATTACTTGTTTTATATTACTGCACTGTCGGAGCTAGAAGCACAAGCATTTCGCTACACCCGCAATAACATCTGCTAAACACGTGTATGTGACAAATAAAATTTTATTTTATTTGACGTGTGGTGACTACAACAGGGTGTTTTAGATGCCCTATGTTTGGTTCACCATTGGTTGGAGCAGTTGCTGATGCTATGGAGTTGTGATAGACACACTGTTGTTGATTTGTCTTACTGAGATGTTGCGGTGTGGCAACAGCAAGAGAGCTGTTGCTGGGATTTTCTACGGCTTTTGTTTGGTTACCTTGGTTCGCCTCGTGCTGCTGCAGGTGCTGATGCTGTGGGGTTATCATAGACGTGGGTTTGGACTGGTCTGGAATGGAATGGCTCTCTGAAGGGCTGTGTAGTATTTGGTCATCTGTCCTGGCCCTGCCTCCCTCCCCTGCCACTAGCTCCTCAGATTGGAGTGGGGTTTAGCTCCCCTATCACAAACCGCCTGGCCTTTGATTACAACTGAGATTATAGGCCCGTCTCGCACATGCAGATTAATCCTACTGCTACAGTATGTGTGTGTTCTGTCTGTGCTGTGTTTTACATGTTGTTGTGTTTGTAGACTGGGTATGCATTTTCATCTTTCCAACTGTCTGTTTTGACTCTGTATTTGTGTTTCTGTTTCTCATTTATTTAAGTATTGTTGTTGTTGTGAGTGTGTGTGGGTGGGTGGTTGTAAATTCCGTCTCTGTTCGGGGCCTCATGTCTGTCTGTCTGTCTGGAGGGCTGAGAATACATGAGAAGACTAAAGCCAGCTCTCTGCTATCCAGACTCTCCATCCACTATACCTCTCTCCACTGGCTGGCTGGTTGAATCACTTTGTCCTGCAGCGACTCACAGATAGATCTCTCCTTCCAGTCTCTCTGCACACACTCATCACGACCTAATGGAGAATGACTCACTGAATCACTTCTGTTAGGTAACAGGTTTGACTCTGTCAGGTCCCTGGTTGACTCAAGCTTGATAATGATAATGATATACACTACCGGTCAAAAGTTTTAGAACACCTACTCATTCAAGGGTTTTTCTTTTCTTTATGTTTTACTGTTTTCTACATTGTAGAATAATAGTGAAGACATCAAAACTATGAAATAACACATATGGAATCATGTAGTAACCAAAGAAGTGTTAAACAAATCAAAATAGATTTTATATTTGAGATTCTTTAAATAGCCACCCTTCGCCTTGATGACAGCTTTGCACACTCTTGGCATTCTCTCAACCAGCTTCACCTGGAATGCTTTTCCAACAGTCTTGAAGGAGTTCCCAAATATGCTGAGCACTTGTTGGCTGATTTTCCTTCACTCTGCGGTCTGACTCATCCCAAACCATCTCAATTTGGTTGAGGTCGGGGGATTGTGGAGGCTAGGTCATCTGATGCAGCATTCTATCACTCTCCTTCTTGGTAAAATAGCCCTTACACAGCCTGGAGGTGTGTTGAGTCATTGTCCTGTTGAAAAACAAATGATAGTCCCACTAAGCCCAAACCAGATGGGATGGCGGTGTCAGAGGAAGGCCCTAAAAATTGTCAAAGACTCCAGCCACCTTAGTCATAGACTGTTCTCTCTGCTACCGCATGGCAAGCGGTACCGGGGCGCCAAGTCTAGGTCCAAGAGGCTTCTAAACATAAAAGCCATAAGACTCCTGAACATAGTCATAGTCTTTAATTATTTGTAACTTAATGTTTTTGTTTATTTTTGGGGGTATTCTTTCTTAAAACTGCATTGTTGGTTAAGGGCTTGTAAGTAAGTATTTCACTCTAAGGTCTACACCTGTTGTATTCGGCGCATGTGACAAATAAACATTTGATTTGATTTGATGGTGTATCGCTGCAGAATGCTGTGGTAGCCATGCTGGTTAAGTGTGCCTTGAATTCTAAATAAATCACAGATAGCGTCACCAGCAAAGCACCCCCACACCATAACACCTCCTCCTCCATGCTTTACGGTGGGAACTACACATGCGGAGATCATCCGTTCACCCACACCGTGTCTCACAAAGACAACAATCTCCAATTTGGACTCCAGACCAAAGGACACATTTCCACTGGTCTAATGTCCATTGCTCATGTTTCTTGGCCCAAGTAAGTCTCTTCTTATTATTGGTGTCCTTTAGTAGTGGTTTCTTTGCAGCAATTCGACCATGAAGGCCTGATTCACACAGTCTCCTCTGAACAGTTGATGTTGAGATGTGTCTGTTACTTGAACTCTGTGAAGCATTTATTTGGGCTGCAATTTCTGAGGCTGGTAACTCTAATGAACTTATCCTCTGCAGCAGAGTTAACTCTGGGTCTTCCATTCCTGCGGTGGTCCTCATGAGAGTCAGTTCCATCATAGCGCTAGATGGTTTTTGCGACTGCACTTGAAGAAACCTTCAAAGTTCTTGAAATGTTCCATATTGACTGACCTTCAAAGTAATGATGGACTGTCGTTTCTCTTTGCTTGTTTGAGCTGTTCTTGCCATAATATGGACTTGGACTTTTACCAAATAGGGCTGTCTTCTGTATACCCCCCTACCTTGTCACAACACATCTGATTGGCTCAAATGCATTAAGAAGGAAATAAATTCCACAAATTAACTTTTAAGAAGGAACTTCTGTTAATTAAGATGCATTCCAGGTGACTACCTCATGAAGCTGGTTGAGAGAATGCCAACCGTGTGCAAAGTTGTCATCAAGGCAAAGGGTGGCTATTTGAAGAATCTCAAATATAAAATATATTTAGATTTGTTGTCATAGGGTGCTGAAGGTGGGTGTGGTGTATGAATCAAGCGCAGGACGCAGAGGCTCAGTCCAAAGGCTTTAGTGCAAAATACACACAAAACAAAAGCACCATAAGCCTGAAGGCGAATACAAGGCGCACACAGGCGACAAAATAAACGGCGCACAAAACATGTGCAACACAAAATAAACGGCGCACAAAACATGTGCAACGTAACCACTCCAAAACACTGGAGGGAAATAGTAGCTCCAACACGTAACAGAAGCGCAATCACACACAAACACAGACACACACAACGAGAACTAAATAGAACACTAACGAGGACTAACTAGACACAGGTGTACATCATTAAGACCAAACCAAACGAACATGAAACATAGATCGGTGGCAGCTAGTACTCCGGGGACGACGACCGCCGAAGCCTGCCCGAACCAGGAGGAGGAGCAGCCTCGGCCGAAACCGTGACATTTGTTTAACACTTTTTTGGTTATTACGTGATTCCATATGTGTTATTTCATAGTTTTGATGTCTTCACTATTATTCTACAATGTAGAAAATAGTAAAAATAAAGAAAAACCCTTGAATGAGAAGGTGTTCTATATAGTGTTTTTTTTTATGAATCTCAAAGTGCTTCACAGTGGATCAGATTCACTGTCGTTCGGCTTCATACCTGTTGGTTTGTTCAGAGTTGACTGGTATCGCTTATCACACTGTGTGGATGAGACAGTGCCAGTTGAATCACTAAATCTCTGCACTTTACACCACGTATTAGTTGGAGGATTGAGTTATTTCTCTCTCTCGTTCTCTCTTTTTGTATTTCTCTCTCTCTCTTGCTCTCTCTCTCTCTCTCTCTCTCTCTCTCTCTCTCTCTCTCTCTCTCTCTCTCTCTCTCTCTCTCTCTCTCTCTCTCCAGCATCAAGTTCAACTCGACTCAGTCCATCACAAGCTCATACAGGGCTGACAGACACTATAATTGAACTATATATTTTCTCTCTCTTCGCTGTAAGGAAAGGAGAGCATAAAGCCTTTCTCTACCGTGATAAGTGCTCTACTGGGGAGCGTTTTGCTTACAAAGCAAGGGTGGTGAGTTTGACTAACGATTGTATTGTCCCCCACTGTCAGAGAAGAGGAGACAGGAGAAAGAGGAGGAATGGATGTACCTGTAGTCTGGAGTCTCAACCAGCCACAACCGGTTATGATAAAGCAGAGTGCTGAATGTGTGTGTGTGTGTGTGTGTGTGTGTGTGTGTGTGTGTGTGTGTGTGTGTGAGTGTGTGTGTGTGTGTGTGTGTGTGTGTGTGTGTGTGTGTGTGTGTGTGCGTGCGTGCGTGCGTGCGTGCGTGCGTGCGTGGGTGTGTGTGTGTGTGTGTGTGTGTGTGTGTGTGTGTGTGTGTGTGTGTGTGTGTGTGTGTGTGTGTGTGTGTGTGTGTGTGTGTGTGTGTGGGTGTGTGTGGGTGTGCGTGTGTATGTGTGTGTGCCGGCGCCGGCGAGTGCCTGTGTCCATGTGCATGCGTGTTAAAAGTCCTGCTAATATGAGGCTGTATTAGAACATGCTTTTAGTTCTGCTGCTGTTTGATACCAATCAGTGGTGGAATAGGTGACCTGCTGCTGCTACGGTGATGGTGAACATGGCTCTCTATGAAACCATTCAGCGTTGCTAATGAACAACAGCTTCCCTCATAATGTACACTATTTAGAGATCTGAATAGGCTGCGGTTTTTAAAGCAATATGTCCTCCCCTCCCCTCCCCTCGACACCTGTGTCGGTTTTTTCAGTGCCTTGGTGGAGGAATGGAGGAGGAATGGCAACATTCAATGATGTGCTTATGCATTTGACATCATGAAAATTCCCTTTTGATTAGTGCAGTCTTATTGGCCATGACTCATGATCAATGTGTTGACCAATGATTTTCAGACAGGCCTCTATGTGCAATTTTAAAGTATAATACAACAACTTCTAGGAGGTTGAGTCACATACTATTGCTTTGCTTGGCTGGGATCAATAAATATTTGTATTGAGCAAAACAAACTAGTAACAGGACATTTAGGCTGTTTTCTGATGGTAGAAAGAACAGTGGAACAAAGACCCTGGGGTGATAGTGACCACCTACACATCACATATACACACATACACTGACCTACACATCACATATACACACATACACTGACCTACACGTCACATATACACACATACACTGACCTACACGTCACATATACACACATACACTGACCTACACATCACATATACACACATACACTGACCTACACATCACATATACACACATACACTGACCTACACATCACATATACACACATACACTGACCTACACATCACATATACACACATACACTGACCTACACATCACATATACACACATACACTGACCTACACATCACATATACACACATACACTGACCTACACATCACATATACACACATACACTGACCTACACATCACATATACATACATACACTGACCTACACGTCACATATACACGCATACACTGACCTACACGTCACATATACACACATACACTGACCTACACATCACATATACACACATACACTGACCTACACATCACATATACGCACATACACTGACCTACACATCACATATACACACATACACTGACTTACACATCACATATACACACATACACTGACCTACACGTCACATATACACACATACACTGACCTACACATCACATATACACACATACACTGACCTACACATCACATATACACATATACATACATACACTGACCTACACATCACATATACACACATACACTGACCTACACATCACATATACACACATACACTGACCTACACATCACATATACACATATACATACATACACTGACCTACACATCACATATACACTTACCTACACATCACATACTGTATATGGGTCTTTCTATAAATAATGTGGCCAGTGTGTGACATTGGGATCAACATTTCAAAATGGTTTGAAACTAAAATAAAAAATGATTTTCATGCAGTTCCACATGTGTACTTAGAGGAATAAAAGTGAATATATGCAAATGGTCCCATAACTCCACCTATACAACAACATAGGCCTAGGACTATACATCCTTTAAGTAGGGTTCATACAGACATTGGCAAGTCAAATTCAAGGACTTTCAGGGACTTTTTGTATGTTATTTCATTACCAGATCATATTGTGAATAAGCCCACTAGACTATGTCATTTGTTGTCATTGTATCCAGAATAATTAATAGGAATAGCATTGGATGTTGCACAATAGTCTATCCTGCACAATTGTGCACAGTAGACTCAGAGTCCAATCCGAGGCACAAAAACATATGAAAACATGAACTCATTACCTTAATGTTTTCTCTGTTAAATCTAACAACAACAGATGATCAACATCAATTCTCTAGGGATATTATACTGACCAAAAATATAAACGCAACATGTAAAGTGTTGGTCCCATGTTTCATGAGCTGAAATAAAATATCCCAGAAATGTTCCATACTCACAAAAAGCTTATTTCTCTCCAATTTTGTGCACAAATTTGTTTACATCCCTGTTAGTAAGAATTTCTCCTTTGCCAAGATAATCCATCCACCTGACAGGTGTGGCATATCAAGAAGCTGATTAAATAGCATGATCATTCCACAGGTGCACCTTGTGCCGGGGACAATAAAAGGCCACTCTAAAATGTGCAGTTTTGTCACACAACACAATGCCACAGATGTCTCAATTTTGAGGGAGTTTGCAATTGGCTTGCAGTTTGGCAGTACGTCCAACCAGCCTCACAACCGCAGACCACGTGGGGGGGGGGGGGGGGGGGGTATCTGGGGAGCTCTGAGGTACCGGAACACATTGAGAGAAAAAAGTGTCAAACACAACATAGCAGCGCAGCAGACAGAGTAAACAGCCAAGTAGCCTACTATCTATGGTGGTGAAACGGACAGCACTCTCCAAGGTGCTGATTAATTCAAAGCATTTTATACGTCACTGCTGTATGCCCACATACTTTAGTATAGCTGCAGGGTTTACATAAGTCCCAATTGCTTATAGCCTAATTTTCTAGACATCATTGTACATTAACATTTTTAGACGTCACTACAGAACACCCGCCATATGCATATGCACACATACTCAGCTGTGGGGCTTACAAAACCCGAATTTCATGTAATTTTCAAGACATCAATCAATGTAGGCTACAGCAGAACCCACATATGAGAATATATAGGCCTCCTGCCTGTGTAATAATATGAAGCACATATTCAGATTAACTTCACAGTACAAAACAAGTTTGTAAAGGAAAAACACATTTCCTACCTTGGTTTTCAAAACCTCCCACTATTACTCTCCCCATGTCAAGTCCATTTAACCCCTGACAGTCAAATTCTTGCTCAAAGCCATGAGCGGGCCTGTGGCGGTGACGTTTAGCCTTCTTCTAAGGCTGTTCAGAAGAATCTGTCTGTAGTGTCAATTTTTTCATTTTGACTGTTAACTATAACCTGGGTGTCCTCTTTAGCCTTGTCTACAATGCTTGCAGCACAAAATGTGCCTTGGTTCAGGCATGTTCAAAAACCTTTTTTCTGAGGGCTCTTTGTTAGTTTTTTTACGTCTAGCGCAGAGGATGTTACTGTACATTCCACCCACTCTTTTGCTAGTTTAATCCCTCCAGTCATTTCTAGACCCAAGCTCCCTACCTTTTTGCATGTTGTATAGCCCAGCTTTGAATTCTGCATGACAAGCCAGGGGTTATACCACAGAAATAACAATGAGACAGATATTTCACCAGATGTATGAATGTTAAGCATCCGCTTGCCGTTTCCATTCACTACCAAATATGCTAGTGAGAGGAAGCCCAGTTGCCGGCAGTGGGAGAAGATGGAAGGAGATGGATTTTGGCCTGCATTCTGCACATTTTCTCATTGATGAAACATTTGATCTCAATACAGTTTTCTGTTCCCAGAACTAGAATATGTTATGAACAGAGTGGACTAAGTTTAGTAGACTTTACCCTTTGCCAAAGTTTTAAAAAATCATGTTGTTTAGGAGTGCGAAGGCAAATTGAGTTATTACACACGCGCACTTCACAGAGTAGGCGTTCTCTAACGGACATATGCAGATGTATGCTAGAACAGGACAATAGGATCTCGCTAGCTCGTGCTCGGCTCTGCCCACCTCCTTGCTTGTTCTGCCCACTATGACTCATTTGTTCCCATTGGAAACAACAGGCTGTGGCCTATCTTGGTTTAGTTAAAAAAATCTATGGTTATACATTTACTTGTTCTTCAAATAAAATGAAATGTATTTATAATGCCCTTTTAATCAGTCACAAAGTGCTTATTGAACTGCAAATTGCACCTGCTCCGAGCACTTAGCCAGTGGATGCACTGTTCGTCACTTGACAGTCATTCAGAAAATTCCTTCCTGGTTCAGATGACGATGTGTGAAAATATCACAGCGTAACTAATCAGCTTGACACCAAATGTGCATCCAACAAGTGTTATGCATAATTATTGAAGAACCACATTAATGACAGTATTGATTTAGGTTTTAAGTATCAAGGAAGGTGACGCTTTGGGTTAGAATAATTTGTTTTGCAATTGCATGTTTTTTGGGGGATTTGTGTGCTCATGAAAACTGTTTTCACCCTGTAACATAAGGAGACACGAAATGTTACGTAGTTACACTGCATTTCTGAGATCTCTATACAAAAAACAGTCCAACAACTAGATCCAGGATTCTTACAGGGTTCAAGTTCAATGTCTAATTTAACTGATTAATGCTTAATATATGATATAACAACAACTTACACTGCCATAAATGGAAGGACAGAAAAGTAATGTTTTATGTCACACGATTTTGGATAAATCCGTCAAAACACCAACCATGATAAAGGATTAAACATAGGTTTTTAATTAACTAATTTGAGTGAATATAGCTATGATCACCCTTTATATCTTACAGTAATGACATGAAAGAAATTGCCAGATTATTATCAATGATTTATCAACAGCTGTAACAAGTTGTCCAGCGTAGGAAATCCTCACTGGTACCCTAGTTTATAGAAAGACCCACATACTGTCACGGTTTCGGCCGAGGCTGCTCCTCTTCCTTGTTCGGGCGGACTTCGGCGGTCGTCGTCTCCGGAGTACTAGCTGCCACCGTTCGATGTTTCTTGTTCTTTTGGTTTTGTCTGTTCATAACACCTGTCCCTTATTTGTGTCTTGATTGTTCCCCTTATTTAGTTTGTGTGTTTGGGTCAGGTGTTATGCGTTATTGTTTTATGTCAGCCTGTGTCAGCTGTATCAGTCTCTCGTGGGTATTTTCGAGAGTTTGCACTGCGTGCGCTTCTTTCTTGTTTTCCGCACAGTGTTTCAGTGCGTATTGGTGCGCCACCCGGTTGGGGAGGCTATTTTGTCCATTTCTGGATTTACTAAAGTGTTTAACGTCATCCTGGTTCCTGCGTTTGATTCCACACACTCACACCACTCTGACAGAATAACGCATCGAAATGGAATCAGCAGGAGCGACCGCGCCGACCGCCGATATGGACGAACGTCTTCGTGGTCAGGAGGACCGAATGAACCAGGTCTGTCACGCCCTGGAGAGGGTGATGACCACTCTACACCGATGGGAGACCAGCGGGGTGCCCACACCTCCAACCACCGACCCAGCTCCAGCGGTCAGCCCTCCGGTGTCATCTCCGGAACCCAGTGGGATTCGGCTCTCGCTCCCGAGGGCGTACGACGGCTCCACCGCCGGGTGTCAAGGGTTCCTGCTGCAGGTGGAGCTCTACCTCGCCACCGTACACCCGGCGCCCTCGGGACACGAGAGCGTCTCAGCCCTCATCTCCTGTCTCACCGGCAAGGCGTTGGAGTGGGCCAACGCCGAGTGGAGGAGAATGGACGCCGCAACCACGAACTATGCGGAGTTCTCCCGCCGCTTCCGTGCTGTATTCGACCATCCACCAGAAGGGAAGGCGGCGGGGGAACGTCTGTTCTACCTCCGACAGGGGATGAGGAGCGCACAGGACTTTGCCTTAGAGTTCCGGACCCTAGCGGCTGATGCAGGGTGGAATGAGCGGGCCCATATTGACCATTTCCGCTGCAGCCTCCGAGAGGACGTCCAGCGAGAGTTGGCGTGCAGGGACACGTCGTTAACTTTCGACCAACTGGTCGACATGGCCATCCGGCTGGATACCCTGCTCGCCACCCGTGGGCGTCCCGGAGGGGGGGGTTCGCCCATTCCACTTTCCAGCGCCTCCGAGCCGAGTCCTATGGAGCTCGGGGGTGCTGGCGCTAGGGAAAGGAGGAGGAGGAGCCCACGGGGACCCGGCCCGTGCACCAACTGTGGTCGTGGAGGGCACACTGCGGCTAGGTGCTGGGGCGGGTCCTCCAGGGGAGGAGATGGCAGGTCTAGCATTGGGGGGTCCCCCCAGGTGAGTAGGCGCCCTGCTTACCCAGAGCTTTCTGTCGTGCACCTAACCTTGCCTGTTTGTTTCCCACAGGTTGCACCTCGTTCCCAGCATAAGGCGCTGGTAGATTCAGGCGCAGCTGGGAGTTTTATAGATCGCCAGTTCTGTTTAGAGTTAGGGATTCCCCTTCTTCCAGTGGATAAGCCTTTCCCCGTCCATGCCCTAGATAGCCGTCCGTTAGGGTCTGGGTTGATTAGGGAGGTCACAGCACCACTTCAGATGATGGCGCAGGAGGGTCATGAGGAGAGAATTCAGCTTTATCTGATTGACTCTCCTGCGTATCCGGTGGTGCTGGGTCTTCCCTGGTTGATGACTCATGACCCTATTATTGGGTGGCGAGAGAAAGCTCTTAAAGGGTGGTCTGCTCAATGTGAGGGGCGGTGTCTGGGTGTTTCCATAGGGGCGACCTCGGTGGAGAGTCCGAATCTAATGCCAGCACTGCAGATTCCCCCCGAGTATGAGGATTTGGCATTGGCGTTCAGTAAGACTAGGGCTGCGCAGCTGCCGCCTCATAGACGGGGGGATTGTGCGATAGATCTCCAGTCAGGCGCAGCTCTCCCGCGGAGCCATGTGTATCCCTTGTCTCAGGAGGAGAAGAAATCTATGGAGACATACATCTCTGAGTCTCTTGGACAGGGATACATACGGCCCTCCGTTTCACCCGTTTCCTCAAGTTTCTTTTTTGTGAAGAAGAAGGATGGAGGTCTGCGGCCGTGTATTGATTACCGCGGTCTCAATCAGATCACAGTGAAGTACAGCTATCCACTTCCTCTGATTGCGACTATGACGGAGTCACTGCACGGTGCGCAGTTCTTTACAAAATTGGATCTTAGGAGCGCATATAACTTGGTGCGCATCCGAAAGGGCGATGAATGGAAGACAGCGTTTAGCACGACTTCCGGGCACTACGAGTATCTAGTCATGCCATATGGGTTGATGAATGCTCCCTCAGTCTTCCAATCCTTCGTTGATGAGATTTTCCGGGACATGCAGGGACAGGGAGTGGTTGTGTACATCGACGACATTCTGGTGTATAGTCCTACCCGTGCTGAGCATGTAGCCCTGGTGCGCCGAGTATTGCGGAGGCTGTTGGAGCATGACCTATATGTCAAGGCAGAGAAATGTCTGTTTTTTCAGAAGTCGGTCTCCTTTCTGGGTTACCAGTTATCTGCGTCAGGGGTGAAGATGGAGGTAGACCGGGTGTCAGCTGTGCGTAATTGGCAGACCCCAACCACTGTGAAGGAGGTGCAACGGTTCTTGGGTTTTGCGAATTACTACCGGAGGTTTATCCGGGGTTTTGGACAGGTGGCAGCTCCCATAACGTCTCTGTTAAAGGGGGGTCCGGTGCGCTTGCGGTGGTCAGCTGAGGCGGACAGGGCATTTGGGAGACTGAAGGACCTGTTTACCTCGGCGCCGGTGTTGGCGCATCCGGATCCCTCTTTACCGTTCCAAGTAGAGGTGGACGCGTCAGAGGCCGGGATAGGGGCCGTTCTTTCCCAGCGTTCTGGTACTCCACCTAAACTCCGTCCCTGTGCGTTCTACTCTAAGAAGCTCAGTCCGGCGGAGCGGAATTATGACGTAGGAGACAGGGAGCTGTTAGCCGTGGTACAGGCCCTAAAGGTGTGGCGGCATTGGCTCGAGGGGGCTCAACACCCTTTCCTCATTCAAACTGACCATCGTAACCTGGAGTACATCCGGGCAGCTAGGAGACTGAATCCTCGCCAGGCTCGTTGGACTATGTTCCTGGCCCGGTTTGTGTTTAAGATCACATACATCCCGGGGTCCCAGAACGGGAAGGCAGATGCTCTGTCCCGGCGGTATGACGCAGAGGAGAGGTCAGTTGAGTCCACGCCCATACTACCGGAGTCTTGTCTGGTTGCTCCGGTGGTGTGGGAGGTTGATGGTGAGATCGAGCGGGCGTTACGCACCGACCCGAGTCCTCCTCAGTGTCCTGTGGGTCGGACGTACGTTCCGCTCGAGATACGCGATCGCCTCATTTGTTGGGCTCATACGTCCCCCTCCTCTGGCCATCCGGGTATCGGCCGGACAGTGCACTGCCTTAGCACGAAGTACTGGTGGCCAACGTTAGCTAGGGATGTGAGGATTTATGTCTCCTCCTGTTCGGTGTGTGCCCAGTGTAAGGCGCCCAGACATTTGCCCAGGGGTAAGTTACAACCCCTGCCTATTCCACAACGACCCTGGTCCCACCTCTCGGTGGATTTTGTTACCGACCTTCCCCCCTCACAGGGGAATACTACCATCCTGGTCGTTGTGGATAGGTTCTCGAAGGCCTGTCGTCTCCTTCCCATGCCGGGTCTACCCACTGCCCTACAGACCGCTGAGGCTCTGTTCACCCATGTCTTCCGGCATTACGGGGTACCCGAGGATATAGTGTCTGACCGAGGCCCCCAGTTCACCTCTAGAGTGTGGAGGGCATTTATGGAACGGTTGGGGGTGTCGGTAAGCCTTACCTCGGGTTACCACCCGGAGAGTAATGGGCAGGTTGAACGTGTCAACCAGGATGTGGGTAGGTTTCTGAGGTCATACTGTCAGGGCCGGCCGGAGGAGTGGGCGAGATATGTGCCCTGGGCCGAGATGGCACAGAACTCTCTTCGCCACTCCTCCACCCAACTAACCCCGTTTCAGTGCGTGTTGGGGTACCAGCCGGTGCTGGCACCATGGCATGAGAGCCAGATCGAGGCCCCCGCTGTGGATGAGTGGGTAAGGCGCTCGGAGGAGACGTGGGACGCTGCACACGTCCATCTGCAGCGTGCCATACGTCGACAGAAGACGAGCGCCGACCTACACCGCAGTGAGGGGCCAGTGTACGCACCTGGAGATCGAGTCTGGCTCTCAACCAGAAACCTGCCCCTCCGCCTGCCCTGCCGGAAGCTGGGTCGGCGGTTTGTGGGGCCGTTTAAAGTCCTGAGGAGATTGAACGAGGTGAGTTATAGGTTAGAACTACCTGTTGACTACAAAAATATTAACCCCTCGTTCCATGTGTCTCTCCTCAGGCCGGTGGTAGCTGGTCCACTCCAGGACTTTGAGATTGAGGAGACTCCTCCGCCCCCGTTGGACATCGAGGGGGCTCCGGCGTACACCGTGAGGTCCATACTGGATTCTAGACGCCGGATGGGGGGTCTTCAATATCTCGTGGAGTGGGAGGGGTACGGTCCGGAGGAGCGGTGCTGGGTGCCAAGGAGGGACGTGTTAGACCAGTCCCTACTGACCGATTTCCATCGGGGTCATCCTGCGCGCCCTGCTCCGCGTCGTCCGGGTCGTCCTCGAGCTCCGGGTCGGCGCACGGCTGGAGCCGCGCGTCAAGGGGGGGGTACTGTCACGGTTTCGGCCGAGGCTGCTCCTCTTCCTTGTTCGGGCGGACTTCGGCGGTCGTCGTCTCCGGAGTACTAGCTGCCACCGTTCGATGTTTCTTGTTCTTTTGGTTTTGTCTGTTCATAACACCTGTCCCTTATTTGTGTCTTGATTGTTCCCCTTATTTAGTTTGTGTGTTTGGGTCAGGTGTTATGCGTTATTGTTTTATGTCAGCCTGTGTCAGCTGTATCAGTCTCTCGTGGGTATTTTCGAGAGTTTGCACTGCGTGCGCTTCTTTCTTGTTTTCCGCACAGTGTTTCAGTGCGTATTGGTGCGCCACCCGGTTGGGGAGGCTATTTTGTCCATTTCTGGATTTACTAAAGTGTTTAACGTCATCCTGGTTCCTGCGTTTGATTCCACACACTCACACCACTCTGACACATACACAATTACGTACACTCACAGAGGTGGAAAACCTCTCTCAAACTGGAGAGATTCTGTACGCACTCTCCAAATGTTAAGTAGTACAATGTCTGTTGGAAAAAGCTTGCTGAAGGTCAATGATATTTACATGTCTTAATAGGGGTTTGTTGAACAAGTCCCCCTCTCCCTCACTCTCCCACTGGTATAGTCTACTGTAGTCCAATAGGTCAGGCTTTTTCACATGGATTTTGAAACTGGAAAATTCTTATGAAATAGAGTTATTGAGCTCCTGTCTGTAACTGTGTTGGTGAGTGTGTAAGGGATTTATTGTAATCAATACTACTGGCAGGTCCCCCAGCCCAGATCTTTCCAGCCCAGTCCCGCCGACTTCACAGCCTCTATGTGGGGAAAGACTCCTCCCTGATGGTAAACATGAGTGTGGCACATGAACACACATCCCCCAGGCAGCCAGCCAGGCACGGGCCAGTCTGGCCCCCTCACAAGGCACAGAGAGTGCCCCTGTTCCCCTTCTGGCCTGGGCCAGGACACAGGGGCAAACTGGAGCCTTGGGAGAGGGACCAGGGAGAGGGGCACACATAGAGCACGCTCTGTGCTCTGCTTCCTCCACTGGGCTCCCTCCCTGCCCCATCCTGCCTCCCCATATCCCCCTTATCCCCCACTACCTTCAACTGTTTCTGTTCCAGGCCTTAGCTGCCTGCGCACCAGCCCCAATGCAGCGTATGTATTTGGCCAGCGATGTCCCTCCTGCTCCTACTCTCTCCCTGTGTTTTCCTAGACTGGTTCTGACTGTTGAGTGTTCTCCAGATCCCTCTGCAGCTTTCTCTAGCTGTGGATCTGAGGCTGGGCTGAGGCTGTACTGAATCAATGTGCATGACCCTGAACAGAGCAGATGGATGTGGAGCAGGGAAGAGAAGGCTGGCCTTGAAAGAGGAGTAATGTTTGTCTGTCTGTAGGCCTTACCTGTTGAACCCAAGAGGCTACTCTGTGTGTCTGTCTGTCTGTCTGCCTGTCTGTCTGTCTGTCTGACTGTCTGTAGGCCTACGCTACTTAACCAAGCCGTCTAGCCCTTGCCTCTCCTAGTCTCATCATACCTGGATAGCATTTAAAAAACAACACTATACTTCCTGGATCTACACTTTTCATATATGAAACCCCCTTTTCCCGTGTTTGGGTTAAACTGGCTTTTGTCAGGTGTTTGAAGTGTCTCTGTGGTGTGCTGAGTTTCTAACCCAGATAGTAGGCCTACCATCCTCCCAGCTAGTGTTGACCTTGGCCTACTTCAGGTGAACACTGCTCTGATTTCTCCCTAATAGACTATGCCCAATTCTTTTTCCCACAACATGCTCTCAAAATAGCATTAGCATGCCCCATTAAGCACCTTTTAATTGTTAACACGCCACACTTCTGTCCTTGGCACAAATGAAGTACTTCATGTAAATGTCACCCGCATTTAAAGAAGCAGTGGCGAGGCAAGCGTTTAGCAGCTAGACGTAGCCTAGTATGTGACGCTGCAACCAGCGTGACCATTAGCATGCTTTTAGTGTGGCAGAGTGCTACTTGACATACTGTATTTCATATAAGGCTAGTCTTTTAGCACATGCATAACAACAAGGATATCATGTTAGTCAATAATGATATTACATAGCATGGCCTCATTATATAGTATAGATGCTTTTTAAGGGTTTCCAATTGTCCATTGTTTATTTCCAGTCAGTGGCCTTCTAAACAATAGTTGGACTGGCTACTCGTTGGAGGGATGGCTGAGGGAAGCTGGTGCCCTAAAGAGGTGTTTGGTCCAGTAGCCTACCTTCTTTCCCTCACCCTCCACCCCTCCCATTGTGTCCCCTAAGGGACAATAGCAGCACTTCTCCCCCATCCCTCCCATCCCTGGCCTTAGCTAGCCCCTCCATCGTCCTGCCTCTAGCCTGTTCAGCTGTGCTGTCCTGTGTTCTGGGCTGTGTGTGGCCCCCCTGTCGTGTCCCCTGGAGGCCCTTAATGCTAGCGCTAGCATTAGTGCTAAACGGTGCCAACCCAGAGGCCTGGCTGGCGTGCAACAGTCAGCTGCTGCACTCACACACACACACACACACACACACACACACACACACACACACACACACACACACACACACATGCAGAGCTGTCTGGACCAAGGCCCGGTCCCACAGTAACAGATGGATGGTAAGGAGGGGCGCTCCCGGGTCCAAATCACTTTCCTGCAGCTGGGTGATAGAGCACCATGAGGGAGATGGGCAGGAACGGGGACCCAGCTTTGTTTGTGTGTGTGCGTGTTTGTGTGCGCACTTGTGCATGCACTCACGTGTGTGTGTGCCTCTGTAGCTGTATTCTTAGGAGCTACAGCTTCAGTGTGTGGATGCAACCCGTATTTTGGTTTGTTTTATGTTCATAATATTTATTCATGTGGTTATACTTTCTATCTCTCTGATACCTGATAATGCATGTAGTGGCTTGCTGCCTAATTAATTACATGGAGAGCTCAGGTTGGAGACGAAACTGGTTGTTGTCATAGAAACAATGATGTCCCTGTCTATCTGCTATGTTCCAAAAGAACAGGCCAATGTGGAGACCAGGTGAAGTATGCTCTGTTCGTATGACTGACTGCCCACAATAAGACACCCGCATCTGGGTGAATCAGAACACCTTAACCCCACTCCGAGGGCCTTATCAGTCACGAACACAGCCTATGAATCATAATCAGTCTCCTCAGTCTTAATCATTATTTCTTTAGAGTCAGACATGACTCACTCATGGAACGTTTGGGTTTTAATATCTGAGGTATTTGTGATGTTATCTATGATGTTATTGAGTTTTTGAAAGGACTGGCTGCTTCAAAACATGGTGCATTTTAACATCCTCGTTAGTGACCTCATTTTTGTTTTGAGGAAAAACAATGTCAAATCTTTATCTGTCTCCATTACTCTCTCCCTCTCTGCATCGCTCTCTCATTCTCTCTCTCTCTCTCTCTCTCTCTCTCTCTCTCTCTCTCTCTCTCTTCTCTCTCTCTCTCTCTCTCTCTCTCTCTCTCATTCTCTCTCTCTCGTTTTCTCTCTCTCTCTCTCTCTCTCTCTTGGTTTCTCTCTCTCTCTGCCTCTCTCCCCCTCTCACCATGCATCCATGTCTCCATGTCTCCATTAGTTGAGGAAATGAGGCGAGACGCAGGCTCACATATCTAGACCCCTTGCTGCTCTATGAGCCATCACCCAGAGAGGAGAAAGCAAGAGACAGAGAGGGAGGAGAGAGGGAAGAGAGATAGGGAGATGGTGAATGAGACAGAAGAGAGGGGGAGACAGATGGAAAGAGGAAGAGAGCAAGAGTCGGGGGATAGGGGGAAGACATAGAGGGGAGAGATGGAGGAAAGAGGAAGATGGGGAGATGGGGAATGAAACAGAGGAAAATATGTAGGTATGTAGACGGAGTGCAAAATGAAAGAGGTAAATTGAGTGTGGGTCTGTGAAACGCCGGCCCTATGTATTATAGTGCAGGAGGCTGGTCTGGTAGAGAACACCATAATGAACATAAACTACTGCACCATCAACATTATTCCTCTCTTTCCTCTCTCCATCTCTCTTCCTTTCTTTTAGGGGAGCTGCTCTATCACTCAACGTGGCCTTATGTGCTTTTTCAGCAATTCTGAATTCAATTCCGTTTCTCTCCCTCTCTCTCTCATCTCTTCCTCCTCTCCATCTCTTCCTCTCTAGATGGGCCCACGCCCACAGATAGCTGGCAGTAAATCCACGCTGTTGAAAATGGAATTTACGTACATATGTATTATGGGCTATTGGATTGCTTGTTTGCACATGCCTAGATTGGCTATTTGAGATGACTGAAGGAAGTGCACAGAAATGATAGGCTCGTTCAGGCTGGGTGGGCGGACGGTGAAACTAACACAGATGGATGTGCCTGTATGTGCATGAATGTGAGCCAGTGTAAGCGAAAAAGGAAAAGGCTTGAATATAGACAGATAGTGTTGTGTTGTGTAGTGTGTGTGTGTGTGTGTGTGCTTGTGATTGTGTGTGTGTGTGTGTGTGCATGCTTATGTGTGTGCTTGTGATTGTGCGTGTGTGTGTGTCTAAATTAGGCAAAAAAAAGGTTTAATAACATATATGGTATGTAACATAACATATATTTAATAACACATAAAGGTTTAATATGCATTGATGATAGAGGGACTAGGGCAGACAGACAGACAGACAGACAGACAGACAGACAGACAGACAGACAGACAGACAGACAGACAGACAGACAGACAGACAGACAGAGACAGAGAGAGAGAGAGAGAGAGAGAGAGAGAGAGAGAGAGAGAGAGAAGAGAGAGAGAGAGAGAGAGAGAGAGAGAGAGAGAGAGAGAGAGAGAGAGAGAGAGAGAGAGAGAGAGAGAGATACTCAACACACCACTGTCAGCATCACCTCCTAGCAGCCATCTTATTGTGGAACACCATTCAGCACATTTCACTATCCTCTTTCTCTGCTAATCTGTCAT